>NC_057947.1:1737327-1859177 GCF_018555375.3 Anguilla rostrata
GTCTTTAACTTGGACTAGTAAATGCACTTTACACCTTTTCTTCACAAGCTCAGTTTGGTGAAGTTCTAGTTATGGCTGTGTTTGCCAAACTGTTTGTGAAGAAAAAACAATCCTTTTAATTGTAAGTTTTAATAGTAAATTAAGAACAAATGTTGTTTGAATCCCAGCCATGTGTTTGAAAGAGGGGGGTTCCCCTTCTCTTCCTGGTCTATGCATAATTAATTACTAATTGTAGGTTTTAATACTAAGAACAAATGTTTAAATCCCATTCCTTCTATTCCTGGTCTATGCACAATTAATTAATTAATAATTAGAAAAGAATTTCGTTTTAAGCCACTTTGCAGGATAAAACTTATTTTCAATGTTATGATTAAATTATGTTAAGTTTGGTTTAAGAGGGATATGTTTGGTTATTAAATAAATGTTTGTGTTTCTGTATTGGGAGACTAAGTCAGGCAGTAAAGGCACCATGTTTAAAGGCCAGTAGTACCACCCTGGTCCCTGCTTTATTCTGCTGACCCAGAATCTCCAGCATAGTGCCTGTAGATAGAGTGAAAATAGGAAGTTAGAGTAATTGTAGGATATAATGGACGCCAGAGTGAAGTCTTCTCGGGGAACTGTTAAATTAGCCTCAAACCCCAGTGCCCGATCTTGAGTTAATTCTGTGGCTTATCTCAGAGAATCCATAATAAGAGATGTTGTTTCCAGAGATAGTTTGGAACTCTGTAGTGAGTGTTGCAAACATGGAAAGATGATTATTTACACGCTTCAAGCTTCAGCACCGCATTTTGTGAGCTTGTGTGGCCTGAGCTGTTGTTGCTCCCATACCTTTCCACTTCACTACACCAGCTCTTACAGTTGACTGGAGCAGCTCTAGCAGGAAAGACATTTGATGAACTGACTTGCCTCAGCCGGAGACTGGAAAAGGTGTCATCCTTGTGAGTGAGCTTGAGCGTGGCTGGGTACAGTATATTAGGAATGTCTGGAGACCCCGATCACAGGTTACTGCCAGCAGAGAAGAGAAGGCTCTGTGCCGCTGTGCTGTGTAATCACTGAAGTCTGGATAAAAACTAATGACTATCTCGTTAAACTTCACTGGTGATTTCCTGGCGGCTTGCAAAATATGCTGTTGATCCATGTACCCCAGCAGATTAATAATCAATGTTCTAGGCCTGTCTGCTGTTTTTGATCAGCCGCCATATAAACGGTGAGCCCTCATTACTTCTATAGTCCTGTCAGCCAGAGAGGGGAACCACTCTTTGAGGGAATTGGTAAGAAAACCAACTGGGTCTGATCCTTTAGAATTCTCCGGTAGGTTAACAATGCAGCTCTGCCATTTTAGCCTCGAGCTGATCCTGTTTGGCCTTGTGCAGCGAGGCAGCGATTTTGGCTAGTTTAACTCTGGCTTTCAAACCGGCAAATTCAGCCTGTAGCTCTTTCATGCCGAGCGAGAGATTTCAGCTCGTATGGACCGGGTTTCGTCCTTGTTCCCGGAGAGCTGTCTCAAAATATTGCCTGTGTTTTTCTAACACAGCCTCTACAATGGCTGTTAGGATAAATACAGGATTCCTTATTATGTCCCTTTCTGGGCGAGTCTTGCCTGAAAGAGTCTTTGTTTTTGAAGAAATTGACATATTTTATATATTGGTCAACAGCACCAATAAACTGTACTGGGAGTGAACAGTTAAGTTAGCCATTTGTAATGAAAACAGTTCAATACAGAGGAGAGAGGGCAAGGAGCAAAATCACTAGGCAGATAAAGAAAAAGAACACACAAAGAACTTGTGATGCATACCCGCAATCCTCAAATGAAATGAATTAGGTACCAAGATAATTAAAGGGATATTTCACAAGTAATTTGTGGAGCTTACCCCATTGTATTTGGATAGTGTGAATACTAGCAACTAGCTGTCCCTGTTAACCGTTAACAGCATCGCCGTTCCTCTTGCTTGTCCAGCTCCCAGTTCACTCCCATTCATTTTCAGGACCTTCTGAAAGTAATCTTTTTAAAACATAAACTAATTACAAGGGATAATAGATCAATAAAAGGGAGTACTAATGTCAAACAATCCCTGTCCCTGTTGTAATAGTTCACCGGTGAGAACTGGATACAGACTGTCTGATTGATATGGTAAAACATTGACCTGCATTGTAAAATGTTTCAGGCCTGTCACACATTGCAGTCTTCATCCATCTCCATTTTCCTGCTATGAACTTTAATGAAATCCATACATTTACCCCACTCTCTTTCTAGGGGTGTGCAGAGACGTCATTATCTGTATCTGTATCTGTTCAATCAACAAAATTATCTGTGTCTGTATTCGGATAGAAGACCGGAAGTGGGCGTGGTTTATACCGGACGTCGCGTTAAATCAGGCAAATGTTGTATTTTCTAACCTAATATTCATTGGTAATGCAATGGCATATAATTAATTATGAAATATATTTCTACGAGAGAGAGATGAAAAGTACAGTATGAGGATGTGGAAATATATTTCATAATTAATTATATGCCATTGCATTACCAATGAATATTAGGTTAGAAATACAACATAGGGGGCAACATAACTCAGGACGACACAGCTCAGGAGGTAAGAGCGGTTGTCTGGCAGTCGGAAGGTTTCCGGTTCGATCCACCGCCCTGCGCGTGTCGAAGTGTCCCTGAGTAAGACACCAAACCCCTAATTGCTCCCAACAAGCTGATTGGTACCTTGCATGGCAGCCTTTGGTGTGTGAGTGTGTGTGTGAGTGGGTGAATGAGAGGCAGCAGTTGTAAAGCGCTTTGGATGAAAGCGCTATATAAATGCAGTCCATTTACCATTTACAACATTTGCCTGATTTAACTCGACTTCCGGTATAAACCACGCCCACTTCCCGTCTTCTATCCGAATACAGATACAGATAATTTTGTTGGTTGAACAGATACAGATACAGATAATGACGTCTCTGCACACCCCTAATGAAATATATTTCCACATCCTCATACTGTACTTTTCATCTCTCTCTCTTTTTTAAAATTATTTTTAACTAAACTAAGTTTTATGAACTAAACCCCAGCACCCCCACCCCCCACCCCCTTTAACTGGGGTAGGCCTACATTGAACAATCAGAAACAGAAAAAAATGTTTTATAAATCGAAAGATTCAGGTTTGCATTGGAAATAGAAACTATTTACAGTAAAGATACATAGAAATATATCCTTCAGTTGAAGGGAATAATCTTAAATTTCAATGCGTTTGCGTTTCTTGATGTGTTAACGTTACTGAAGTTTGCTAGGGAAACGTGAATTACTACTTTACAACAGTAATTAGCTACATAACAGTAATAGCCTACATTAACTTTTTTTGCCTGTTTTATTTTTATTTATTTATTTATTTATTTATTCCCCTACTGAACTAAGTTTGGATAGACTGCAAACCATCTGATGTCCTCATATTTTCCCTTGGTGGCAACTGTTACCATGAATGGATTTCGTGTTCATTATAGCCAAGACCTATGACTGATACATACAGCATGTTACATCTTAAACGGATGAATATTGACTTAAATACAAGGTAAAACGTCGGTTTTTTTCAATATTTCGACTGGGGTTTTTTTTAATGGAGGAAATTAACACATACAGCTAAAAACTGAAGGCTAAGCTTGATTTTGATGTATAGGTTGAAAGAAATGTGGGGCTCCCCCACTCCCTGCCCACTGATCCCTTAGCAGTGTGCAGCACTAAGGGGTCCTGAGACGGCCTCAGCACAGGGGCTCAGCTGATCCCTTAGCCCACAGTGATAAATGACAAAGGGATTTTACAATTGTGCAACCTCATATTTGTACCCCAGTGAAACAGGAAACGGTGAAAGGCAGCAAAGAGTTCTGGGGGACTAAGATCAATTTTTTAAAAATCGAATTTCATTAGATGCCACTTTGTTTGGTTTTATTTAAAATATTTTTTCGGGGTGCCAATAATTTTGACCCCTATGTTTTTGAGAAAATTACTATTTTCGTAAGTTTTTTATAAGAATTATGTTTTATTAAAGTGAGAGTAAGCCATTTCTACAAATTTTTGAGCAGAAAATTAAAATCATTATGTTTAAATGTTTCTTTTATGCAATCATTTATGCTCATTTTAATGAAGAGTGCCAATAATTCTTCTTTACTTGAATATATGAACTCTTCTTTGCAGACTGAACAGCTGTGACCTCACAGTGAAGTCCTGTAATATTGTGGCCTCAGCTCTCCAGTCACCAAACTCACCCCTGACAGATCTGGGCCTCAGCTACAATAACTTGAGAGATTCAGGAGTGGAGCTGCTCTGTGCTGGACTGATGAGTCCAAACTGTCAACTACAGAGACTGGACCTCAGCTACAATAAACTGGGAGATTCAGGAGTGAAGCTGCTCTGTGCTGGACTGATGAGTCCAAACTGTAAACTACAAAGACTGGGGTGAGTAGTGCTGTGTACTGTGTGACATTAACTAAATAGCATGACTGATTATGGCCAATGTAAGGGTTTGAATTTCGTCACAGGGAAGACTAAATTCCTGACTCCATTTATTTTCAAAACCTATAACCTGAATATTTGTGTGAATACAATTTTGCACATCAGATTATTGGTGTGATTATCAGACTGAGGTGTGATCATATGAAATGATGGGTAGCTTGACCCTGTATCCTGGAGAGAGAGACAAGCTACTGCTGCCAGGCATTCATCAAAGTGTTCTCTGACATTAAGATCTTCAGTCCTGGGAGGTAAATATCCTGCTCATCCAGGAATCTAAAACCAACAACTATTCCTGGCATTAATCTAATTAAGATTTACTCCATTTGGGTAGCGAGATATATAAATATATAAATATCACAAGGCATGACCTCTACATTATTATATTATATAACATTTGACTGACCCTAGCAGCTATCTTAGAGGAGCTGCATATCCTGCTAGTGAAACTAACAATATGACCAGTGAGTACCCCAGTAAGAGTGTTACCCCAAAACTTTAAGTTACTGTCGCTACCCCGGTTCTCTGAAACACAGAGATCCACGGATAGGGAATGACATCCAGTCATCCAATTGCAGCAAGTCTGGCTCTGACAGACAGTAGTGCATCCAGTGTTGCAGGAGGCTACTGCCCACCTGGAAGAACATATGGGACACTGCAGTGCTACTGCTCTTCAGTGAACATTCGCTTCTCGTGTGCAGCAAGCAGGGCAGTCTTGGTGGATCTCTCCACCGGGGTTACAACAGTAACCTAAAGTTTTTTTTCATCATCTCGTGTTTGAGATCCGCCTATGGGGAGATATGGACAACTCCCAGATTGCCTTATGCTCACAGCTGAGATACTGTCAGGCCAGCAAGGAGTGCCTCCTCCCCTGAGGGGAGGGTGGTGTCTGGCACATCCCATGTAGGGAAGTACTAAAGACATTCCACCGCCCAAAGCTATAGCCAGGACCCAGGAACAATGTGAAGCACTAAAACCCATAGCAGATGAGGGGAGATGTGTGCGACTCACACAGATCTCACCCCCAGAACTGAGTGGGCTACCAGCCTCCTGGTGACGTTCAGGAGGTAGAACCTAGCAAAAGTATCTGGAGAAACCCAGCCTGCGGCTGAATAAATTTCCTGTAAGGAGACCCCATGGAATAGGGCTCACAATGCAGCCATACCCCTCGTAGCATGAGCCCTCAGGCCCAAGGGGGTGTTATCCTCTTTGAATCATATGCCATAACAATAGCTTCCACAAGCCAATGGGACAGCCCTGCTTAGATACTTTTCCTTTGCAGACAGAGGCCCAGGCCCCGGTCGCTCTTTCTAAAAGCATTAGTCTTTGTCATATACGTGCGGAGAACACAGCTTATGCAGCCTATGCTCCTCGTCAGAGGAAAAGCGGCAAGCTCCAACATCTCACATGTGAAAAGAGGGAAGCTTTTAGGCATAAAGGCTGGATTGAGCTTAAGAAAAAGCCATTTTAGGGGAGATTATTGTGCACATGGAGGTCACTGACTCACTTAGCTGAGGCTAGTGCAAGCAGCAACGTGTCAGGAGAGACAGCAATTTTAAATCTATCTCATGTATAGGCTCAAATGGCCTTAGAGACAGAGCCTCCAGCTCCAGTGATAAATCCCAAGGGGAAATGAGCTTTTTAGCAACAGACAGAGAACAGTGAGCCCCCTTCATGAACCTGTGAATGAAGGGGTGCTGCCCCACTGCATGGTCTTTCAACCCAACATGACAAGCAGTGATAGCTGCCAGGTAGACCTTAATGGTAGGAAAGGATTTCTCTTTATCCATAAGGTTCTGTGAAAAGCACAGCACGTCTGAAACAGAGCTCTGGTAAGGCACTGACTGACGAGTGGCACACCATCTTTCTAACACCTGACGCTTATTGTCATGAAGTGACCTGGTAGAGGGCGCTCTCGTTGAGGATATGCCTCTCACGGGCCAAGCCCATAGAACTACTCGCTCAGGGCAGGGGTGGTATATTTCCCCGTTCACCTGAGACAGGAGGTCAGTGCGTAGCGGGAGTGTGCATGGCTGTACATAAAGGAGAGGGATAATCACTGCAGTAACATTTCCACAATCTGGGGATGGAGACACCATTCCCCGTACAGTGGGTTTCTCTTTGACAGCAGATCAGCGCTCGTGTTCAGAATTCCTGGAACATCAATCAATCAAATTTTAATTGTATGGCGTATTTCACAGCAATTGTCACAATACGCTTCACAGATAACCCTGGCCTAGACCCCCACAGGAGCAAGCCTAAAGCAACATGGGTCACACGTAACCACAGAAAGTGACGGCTGCTCCAGACCAGCAGTCTGTGGGTTAGACCATGGAGCTGGAGGGAGCGCATGCCACCTTGGTGATTTACATAGGCTACCGCAGTCATTATCGCAGCATACGATGACCCCTCAGACAAGGAAGAAAATCTGAATATCTGAGAGCTCTCCATATAGTTAATAGCTAAAAGAAAATTGATTCACCATGTAACCCTCCTGAGACCCCCCACCCCAGAGAGGGATGTGTCTGTCCTTTTTGTGGAGGGGAAGGGGAAAGCCAGCACACCCCTGGAGTGAGACCATGAGACCTATATAGGGCCAGCAGCTACTCAAGCAAAGGGGAAAGTGGTGTGGAAAAAGCACTGGTATGCTGCCGGTGGCCTGACTGTATCTCAGGTCCAGGCCTGAGTACGGAGCGGAGGTGCTGAAACTCAGCCCTGTCCCTCCGGCGCTGTCCAGGTCTGAGTGCGGAGTGGAGGTGCTGAAACTCAGCCCTGCCCCTCTGGCGCTGTCCAGGTCTGAGTGCGGAGTGGAGGTGCTGAAACTCAGCCCCGTCCCTCCGGCACTGTCCAGGTCTGAGTGTGGAGTGGAGTAGCTGAAACTCAGCCCTGTCCCTCCAGTGCTGTCCATGGTGCTGCAGGCTGGCTGGGGAGACACAGATGAAGTGGAGCAGAGTGGTGGCTGATGGCGAGGGCGGGGCTCCAGAGGCCCGAACCACAATACATATATATGAGCATGTGTATTCATTCCTGTTACAGTGAATCTGCCTTTAGCTGTGTGTTAGTTTGCAGTGCTGTGGGAAGTTTGCCACAGAAAACCAAAAGGAAATAAGCAAAGTCACTGTCCACTCTGAAAAATGTGTGTTGCCTTTTACATCTTTACTTCTGGTGGTGGCCAAACATCCTACAGCACTGAAAACTAACTCACTGTCTACTCTGAAAGATGGCAGCTGCACGTCTAGTATGGGATTGGAGGGTTAAGCCCAGAGAAAAGATCATAGAAAAGGTAGATGAGTCCTTTGCCCCAATTCAGAGAACTTACAGTATAAGAAAGGGGGACATTTGGGTCAGAATTACATCTGTAGAACAGTCCAGCAGGATGTTTAATTTTCAGGTCCAAAATACTGCAGTTGGAGAGTGTAGCACAGACATACACAAAAATCCAACATACCTGACACAAAATGACAATCGCAAATCCACGTTTCGGTGCCTGGATTCCAGTTGTTTCTGCGAGTTGCAGTGATCCATTTTCTTCTCTTTTCTTTAGCTTTTCGGCAGTCTGTAAAAATGCAGCTCCGATTTCTTGTTGAATGTCCATGGACCACTGATTCTTTGGTAAGTTGTAAGGATCACTGTCGAGTCCAACTGCCTTTAATTTAAGCAGATAATTGTTTGTTTTACCCCCGGTTTTGCAGTTTCCTCTACTAAAGGCAGCCATATGGCAGCATGTTTTGCCACTCAGTTCGACTGAGGTGGTACATTCCGATGGGAAAGCGACGTCAGTGCATACCCTCTATTACACATAAGCAGTATCAACGAAAAAAATTCACAAAAATGTATATATTGGCCTACTAATAGAGATGAAAAACTTCTTTCTCTCTGTTGCTGTCCCTTGACTTTCTCCATGCAAAACTCGTAGTTAGTGGTTGCAATCCTAGTCAAACAATCACGATGCACATCTGTAAGCCTACCTCTATGTTTTCTTTTGACAATGCTCATTATAGAAAATGTTGCCTCACATGAGTAAGTGCTCCCAAAAAAGCTCATTAACGTCTGCACACAGAGCTTTAAATGTGGATAATCTGAGGCTGGGACCATGCTCCAGAAATGAGAAACACCTGATCTGAGCTCAGTTTTCAGTACATCGTTGACCTGCAGCTCAAGAATCTCACTCTGTATTACAGCAAGGTCTGGACAAAGGTTTTTCAGAGCAGGTGTAAGGCTTGACAATGGCACGTTAAAAGGGTTCTCAATGAAATTGAAAAGCTCTCTATACCCCACAACTGTCATGGTCCTGTTCTCCTGTCTGTGTTTCCCCTGTTGGGCCGCCAGATGGCGGCACTTCTGTTTTGTGTCCTGCTCCCCCGCTGTTAATTGGATGATTGTTTCATTGTCTCGTTATCCCATCATTGTTCCCACCTGTCTTATCCCTTCCTTCTGGTTTGATTGTTTTTTGAGTTCACCTGTGTCTTGTTACCCCTGTCTATTTAAGTTCTCTGTTCCCTTGACTCGGGTGCTGGTTCCTTGTGTTTGTTTCCGATGTTGCAAACTGTATGTACCTGCTTGTATTTTGTGGTTGACTGTGTTTTGTTTGACCTTCCCTTGTGCTCTGCCTTCCCGTGTTCTGCCCTGCTTGTGTTTGTTCCCAAATTCTATTTGTTACAAACCGTTTGTACCTGCCTGTATTTTGTTCCTGACTTGTGTTTCGTTTGACCTTCCCTTGTGCTCTGCCTTCCCGTGTTCTGCCCCGCCTGTGTTTTTGAGTTCCTGTTGTTTTCTGTTTCATTAGATTATTTTTTGAGTTTGTGTTTCACCTGCCTGTATTTTGTTCCTGACTTGTGTTTCGTTTGACCTTCCCTTGTGCTCTGCATTCCCGTGTTCTGCCCTGTCTGTGTTTTTGAGTTCCTGTTTTCTGTTTCATTAGATCATTTTTTGAGTTTGTGTTTTAGCCATTGTGGCCTTGTCTGTTCCCTGTTTGTTCACCTGTCGTTAGTAAAGTCTTTGTTAATTTTCCCTTTTTGAGTTTCGTGTTTTTTTTTTTTTCCTACTCTGCGCCTGGGTCCCAGCACCCGAACCGTGACAACAACATCTTGAAATCTCCTTTCAAATTCATTTCTTATTTCCTCCCATATGCCTACAAATTCATCATAGTCAAAATGTTGCAGTAGATCAGGGTTAGATCAGTTGTGCAGGCTCTTAGATTGGGAAAGTGAAGAAATTCTCTGTTGGGTATGAAGAGAGTGGTGATCTTGTGCTGGAAAGCAGTGACTGCTCTTAGCATGTTACCGGGGTGCTTCCCTTTTCCTTGGAGTTGGAGGTTAAGGGAATTCAGCTGGGATGTGATGTCAGTAAGGAGTGTCAGCTGTAATATCCAGTGAGGGTCCTCAAGCTTTGGCTCAGCCCTCCCCTTGTTTGCAAGAAAATCACAGATGTGAGGAAGTTGAGTACAGAATCGTTCAAGCACCCGGCCACACGATAGCCATCTCACTTTGTTGTGCATCACCAGATCCCAGTTATCTGCCTCGTATTCCTCCAGAAGTGCACGGAATTCCTGGTGATTAAGTGCCCTGGCCTCGATAAAGTTGACGACTCGCACAATGAGCTGCATCACATTCTTTCGCTTTTGGTTTTTAAGTTTTGACACCAGTGCCTCCTGATGAATTATACAGTGAAAGGAGACAAGCTTGGGAATGCTGTCTTCCTTTTCCATCAGTCCGATAAGTCCCTTCTCCTTCCCTCTCATGCTTGGAGCTCCATCGGTGCACACCGACACAAGTTTCGACCAGTCGATTTGTTTCTCTGCAAAAGAAGTTAATCAGTGCTTGAATAACGTCTTCCCCTCTGGTCTGTCCAAGAAGTGCTAGCAGACGTAACAGCTCCTCCCAAAATTCGTCCTTTTGAATAAAGCGAACCCAGACACACAATTGCGCCATGTCGCTAATATTCATGCTCTCATCGAGTGCAATGCTGTAACATGGTGCCGCTGCAAGATCTGCAGTTAGCTGTTCCTGGATATCTTTTCCAGTAAACTCTATCCTCCTCATTAATGTCGAATCTGTAAGCTGCAGTGCATGCATTTGCTTTATTATTGCGTCCTTATTGGTGAAGTCACAGTGCATTATCTCAGCTCATTTCAAAAAGCATTGTTTAACAATTTGAGCATCCGTAAAGCCTTTTTATGCCTAGCTAAAATCCATGCGATCTTGTAAGTGCATTCGGTTGATTTCTCGGCAACAGAGACTGATCTCGCCATCATTTTTTGCTGTTCAGTCAGAGTCTGTGTCAACTGTTTAATTTTATTAGTCCTCAGGTTGCTACCTGGCGGGTACAACATGTTACTTAGCGTGAAAAGCACTAAAGTGGCATTCAAGGTTAGACCGTTTACAATGGGCACTAGTCTTCTGGCACATTAGGCAGAATGGAGTGGATTCGTATTGCACAAAGAAAAACTCATCAGTCCATGTATCCTGAAATGTTTGGTGTTCGTCCTGAATTGACCACACCTTTTCCTTTGCTGGTGCAGCATCGGTATCTTGGGCTTCTCGGCCAAACTGATCTGCATTTCCCCCGTTCTTTTCTCACGTTGCTCTTTCTCCTCGAGTCTGTTTCTAACTCCGTCGCCGTCAGCTAATGAAGAATCACTTTTCTCATTCTGCTTTTTTCTAATAATAAATCTGTCCATTTTGAGTGGGGTGGAGGACGAGACAATATTTTATATAACCTTACGACGTACGGCATTATGGAATATCTCATTTAGGTTTACGTGTAAACTTGCAAAACCATTCGCAAATGCAGTGTTAGGATTATTTTGCCCTTCTCTGTGAAATAAAATGCAGGACGATGAAGAACACGCTGATGACGTCTCCTCAGAGAATTTGATGTTTATTACAATGCGCAAGGGAGAGACAAACTCGGAACATTCGGGCAGTGCGCCAAGCAAGTCTCTGCCGATCACGCTGTATGTTGTCTTGATATGCAGTTCGTAGTCATACACATCAAAAGATTGAGTTAAGTGGCGGGCCGGAGACAAATGGTCTTGTCCCTCCCTGGGAACCCTCACAGCCATTTAGCAAAGGTATGTGACATTTTTGCTGCAGACACTAGAGGTGTTATACTGAGACACACAACAGAGGTGCTAGACACAGCGGCATGCAAACTACAGACACAGTAATGGCAGTAACGGAAACTAGTGTTGTGTCGTTCGCGAATGATTCGTTCAAAAGAACAAATCTTTTGGGTGAACGAAGTGTACTGAATCACTTCGTGAAATGATTCACTCGCGAACGTGAACTGGTAGTTCACTGACTGACTATCATTCGCAATTCAGTGATTTGTTCACTGAACGTACTATGCCCGCCCCGAATCGTTCACGAACAACAGTACACTTGCCCGAATTGTTCGCGAAAGACAGTACACTTGCCCGAATCGTTCACGAACGACACAACAGTACTTTTGCCTGAATCTTTCGCGAACGACAGTACACTTGCCCAAATTGTTCGCGAACGACAGTACACTTTCCCAAATCGTTCGCGAATGACAGTACACTTGCCCGAATCATTCGCGAACGACACAACAGTACTTTTGCCTGAATCGTTCGCGAACGACAGTACACTTGCCCGAATCGTTCGCGAATGACATAACAATAGTTTGTTCCTCTTGCTGTAGCGAATGAGGAGTCTCTGGTGAGGAAAGTGGGTATGGAAATATGGATAATTAAAGGGATAATAATCGAACATCACTGTCAAGTGCGCTGTTTATTTTTAATGAAATAACAAGCTTTTTTTTAAAAAACATGTCTCAAAATAGGCTAGCCAAGGCTACTATTTTATCGACTACATTTTATGAGAAAACGATAGCCTATATCTACTTAGCCAATGTATATCAGCACTTTCTCTTTCAAGCAGCCGTTAGAACAAGTCACGGTAAAGAAATCAGCATCCAGGCTAAAACAACACATTTTGGGAAATTTAGTAAAATGAAATGGCCATATCAAACACATTCTTTCAAACTAAATTGTTTAGAATAAAATCTAAACGAAAACAAAATTTTATTAAAAATAGAGAAAGAAAGTGCTTGGTTATTTGGCTATTAAATATTCTGTGGGAAAATGCTCTGTCTATAGCCTACTTTTTAAACTGGAAAACTATATTCAATTAAAATAAAATAACGTGCTAATATATGAACCGCGGTACGCCTGTTTTCATTTTGGGTAGGCTACTAACTGTCAGCTGTTTTCGCTATGATTTTTCGGTACACTGCTCGACAAGTGCTGCATCCCCCCCTGCTCACCGGCATGCAATCCCCCCCCCCCCCAAAAACGACCAACGGCAAGCATAGTTAGGCTACTGATTCGGTGAACGAATCTTTTGAACAAACCTTTTTAGTGAACTGATTCTACTGATTCAGTACACTAAAAAGAACTGTTTTGCCTATCACTAACGGAAACACAATACACTACATATAATATATAAATGATAGTAAGTAAAACTGGGAACCTATCAAAAGCTACACACACAGGCTATACGTCTACCCATGATCCCTCGCTGTTACGTAACCTACATGCTGCCATCTGCTGGATAATTCATTTCAATGTGCTAAAACAGGACATACACGGAACCTATAGAAGTAAGTTACAGCTATATTCTTATTGTTATCAGTGGATCTATATGAACCGCAAAACAAAGTCTCACGAGCCGTGTAATGAGTAACACTGATCTAAGTGTTCTCTGACATTAAGACCATCAGTCATAGGAGGTAAATGTACCGCTCATCCAGGAATCTTGTGATTCATAGACTTCTGCCCTGAAGGAGC
The DNA here is from genome assembly GCF_018555375.3 of Anguilla rostrata. Lineage (NCBI taxonomy): Eukaryota > Metazoa > Chordata > Actinopteri > Anguilliformes > Anguillidae > Anguilla > Anguilla rostrata. Next base: position 1,750,626 of record NC_057947.1, read on the forward strand.
AACTTAACCTGTAAAATCAGCAGATGTAAGTGCCGAAACTCACTATCCCAGGGATCAACCAAATGAAGGCTTATCTGGGTAGTGAGTAGGGGTGGACGATATAGACTTAAAACTATATCATATTTCATGGTATTTTTTGCGGTAATTATATAAATGAAGATATGAAAATAGTACCATTCAACACTATCTTTTTGGCCACAAGTCACATCAGCGTACAGTCTAGAGAGCTGTGTAAACACAAGCATTAATCCAAAAAAGTAAAACTTAATCCTAAAATACTAAACTATACCGATTAAGTAGGCTAAAAAATAGAATACGAATTTTATTCACAAATTAAAATTCCGGTGAAAATGCAAACACCAATACTTGCAGGATTCATAATCTAACCCCAGGAAAATCAAATGGAAATGTTGTAAAAATACTTTTCTTCTGTAAAAGTGCAAATAATGTATAATTAATGCAAACTTAACAAGTCTTAAACTATGCTGCAAAACATCAAAACAGTATATAAACACAATAATGATGCAAATCAAGTACAAGTTTGAAATGCCTATTCTGACTTTAATCATAAACTACATACAACAAATGAAAAGGTAAACACTTATACAACCTCTTTTGTACTGTCATGGCACAAACAGTCGTAAAAATAGTGCAAACAGCAAATCAAAAAGTAACAATCCCAAACATGTCTTTAGGTCAGTTAGGTTACAAAACTACAAAACAAAACAGTACAAAAACAACCTAATAAATTAACAACAAATAACAAATAAAATCCAAGTTAAATGAAAATGTAACCACTGATATACTCTGAAATTGTAAATAAAATAACTTGTGGAATGTGGAAATGAGGTTGTGGCTGGAACATGCCACAAATTAGGTAGTGCAAGTTATCACACATATACTACTAAAGCATGTGATTGAGGAAGAGGTAGCTATCAAAAAGAGAACAGGACATCACAGCTTAAGATTTTTGATTAAGAAGACTAGCATATTAACTGTGGCTGGTTTCAGAGCAGACCTTTGGCATGTTACTATATTTTCCCCAGCATTGAATAGCCTCTCTGAAGCTGTACTTGTGGCAGGGATACACAAGTACTTTTTTGCCAAACCACTGATCTAAGGAAAATTCACCTCGTGTAGCTTCCACCATGCGAGGGGATCGCTCTCACCATCTGCCAGTGGACAAAGCAATTAGCTGTTTAATTCAGCCTCAGTTTTCCTGGTTTCCTGAATAAGCTTCCAAGACTCTTCTTCCAAAACTCCCACAGCTTTGTCAATCCTGGCATCCCTCATGCTTCTCTCTGCAAAAAAACAATGAATGAGAGTTCAGTTAAATATTAATTTCATCATAATCTTAAATACACACAATATATACATATATAATTATTATACACATTATAATTATGTCTGTGCCACGTGTCTGTATGTTTTAATATTTTTTTTGTAATGTATTACTTCAAAAAGTTAGGGTTTATATGACTGTGGGCAACAAAGGAAGTTGTCTCTGAAGAACATTAAAGATTAAGCTCATGCATGCTCAACGTGCATGCATGAATACACTGACGTTAAAAGAGAAAGACATGGAGAGCGTAAGCTTACCAATACCAATGCGTAGACAATGGCCAAAGCATGACAGTCTTGTCCACTTGTTTAGGGTGATTGCTTTCACCATGTTAGCTCCACTGAATCACATTCTGAATCATCTGTAGTGGCTGTGTGGCACAAGCTGGCAGGCTTGCAAGGAAGGAGTTGCAGGAGTCAAGATGGGAGGTCACCATACTCTAGACAAGTAGCTGGGTGGAGTGCATGGTCAGGTATGGTCGAATCCTCCTGATGTTGTATAGGAGGAATCTGCAGGACCGTGTAGTAGGGATGTCTTGTAGGGGATGAACAGAAGCTCAGTCTTGTTGTCTCTCATTGACCTGTATAGTGGAGGGAGGGACAGAGAAGAAGATTTATGTATCATCAGCATAACAGTGATAAGAGAAGCCATATGAATTAATAATTGAACCAAGAGATTTGGTGTGAATGGAAAACAGCAGAGGCTCCAGTACAGATCCCTGTGGGACTCCTGTAGCAAGGGAATGAGGAGCAGAGGCAGACCTCATCCAGATGGCATGGTATGGCCTGGGCCAGTCCCAGAACTGCCCATCTCAGCTAAGGTGGAGAGGAGTAGTTTTGGTTGACCATGTTGATTGCTGCAAACAGTTCTAGGAGAATCAGGACAGAGGAGAGGCGTGAATAGGGCAGTCTATGTTGAGTGCCCAGATCAAAACCGGACTGGTGAGGACCAAGCAGATTAACCAGCAGTTATTACATGAAAGAGGACAAAGTTATTACATTAACTGTTTTTATTATATTATATTATATGTGGATCTGATTTGTTCGCTTTTTACCTTAAATAAGATGTGGCCCTGCATTCAAATCTGAAATTGATCCGTATTTGCCAGGAAAAAATCTAACATTCCCTTTTTTGAGGGTGCTGCCATCTTGGAACAAGCTAGTTTGTGACATCATTGGCATTAGTCTCGGCTGATCAATTTTTACTGCTAGATGGCTGACTTTCAGTGAGCTCAGCGACGAATCAGGAGGAAACAAACAAAACAAAAAATGCATAGAGAGTCCTTTTGTATTGCCCCAGGGTGCTTAAATGAGTATTACTACACAAAACTACACCAAAAAAAAAAAAAAAATTTTCATGAACTGCCTCTGATGAGACTGCAACCACTGAGCTGCTGGCTGCTGGCCAATGGCAGAATCCATCTGTGGGACGGGACGATGGGTCTGCAGTATTGATTTGTTCTTCAGACCACAACCTGGCTGAAGTCAGACGCGGTAGTTGGGCGGGAGGGCAAAATTAGCAATTAACTGATCTACAGTAAGTCAGATATCAGGTGTTTAGATTATGGCCTCAGAGAGAGTAACAGTGAACTGGATGCAATATTGGCTGGAAGAATGCTACCTACCCTCCCCTCCACGAACATTACAGGAAACGTCCTTTACGCCTAGGCAGGCGATCTATGGGTCCCACCTCCTGCAGAGTTTGTCTCGGAAGAGACAAACCAAAAGACAAATCTATTTACAAGGCCAGAGGCCCAGTGTGGCTACAGAATGAACAAAGATCCGGTTCTGTTTGATCTTAAGTTTAAATGAAATCTGCGACATTTTATTGAAAGCGTTGACTGAAAACTTTATGTTTATGTTAGAAGCACAAGTAAACTTCCATGCTTTTTATTGGTATCCAATAGCTTAACTGAATTACCTCCTAATATATTCATGTTTGGTTTGTTAGAAAGGGACTACATTTCTGAATATTTTGGTAATAATATGGTTCTTAGCCATACTTTCAACACCATAAGCTCACTTTCATTAATAAGTACACTGTCAGCTTTTAGATAGGCCAGTCCTTGTCATAAATGAGTCTGCCTCCCTTTCTACATCTGAACGTGGAATTGCCCAATCAGGGCAAACATGCTCAAGCCATGCTTCGTTAGGTGTTTATGATGGCCTCAAGAAAAAGTTGTTTTGTGTTGCAATTGGTCTTTCTATTTTGGTGGTGGTTTCTTGGTTGTGCGTTTTAGCTCATTTCCTTTGTTCCCGTGGCACTGGAAGAGGGGAATACTTTGATAAGGTCTGGCTCTTCAGTCTTTCTTTTCTGGTAATCTAAATTTAGCATCTTGTTTGATGTCTTCTTTACATTCATTTGGCAGACGCTTTTATCCAAAGCGATGTACAAAAAAAGTGCATTTCATGATCGTAGACAACTGCTGAACACGGGTTCAGTAAGGTACAATTACTTATTTTGTACAGCTATTTCTAGCCGAGAACAATGAACACTATTGTGGTCTAACATCTGCAAAGCCAACTAGGCAGAAGAATAAGCTACAGTATTAGGACAAATACAAATTACCAAGAAGTGCAGGGATGGGGCAACATGTAACAAGTGACAGGAAAAAGGGTTTTTTTATTTATTTATTTATTTTATTATACAGCGTGGTGGTGGTTAGTCTAGGTATAGTCTGAAGAGATGAGTCTTCAGGCCACGGCGGAAGATGGATAGTGAGGGGGAGGTTCGGAGAGGGACGGGGAGTTCGTTCCACCACTGGGGAGCTAGGGTGGAGAAGCTTTGTGATCCCTTTGGGCGGGTGGGAGGGGTTACAAGGCGCCCTGCTGCCGCAGAGCGGAGTGGTCGAGCAGGCACATAGAATTGAGTCATGTCCTGCAAGTAGATGGGGGCTGTCCTGTTGGCGGCAGTGTAGGCAATCTTCTGTTTTGTTTTGTAACTTAGAAGTAGTCCTGATACAGAGTTTGTTTTGGTTTGTCGGTTGATTCCACCAGGTTACTGTCGACTGACCTATCAATGATTAAATTTGTAATTGTCATTTTCATTAATACTTGTTAAATCACGTTAAATATATTTTATATGTAGGTTAAGTGAGGGGTTTTAGCACGCAATACCACTTGTGTTCAGTATTCAGAGTGCTGAACATTTTATCAAGGGCATTGACTGAAGCACTGGATTCAGAAAATAAACATATTTTTACTTAATTGTTGCTTGCCCGACAGTGCCTCCTGGAGTTGTAAATACTCCCCCACTCCCTGCCCACTGATCCCTTAGCAGTGTGCAGCACCAGGGGGTCCTGAGACGGCCTCAGCACAGGGGCTCAACTGATCCCTTAACCCATAGTGATGGATGACAAAGAGATTTTACATTTGTGCAACCTCATATTTGTACCCCAGTGAAACAGGAAATGGTGAAAGGCAGCAATACAGTTCCGGGGGACTGAGATCAATTTTTTTTTTTGTAAAATTTCTTTAGATGCCACTTTGTTTGGTTTTATTTCAAATATTCTTTAGGGGTGACCCCTATGTTTCTGAGAAAAATAAAAGTTTTTTATAAGAATTGTTTTATTAAAGTGAAAGTAAGCAGGTTCTACAGATGTTTGAGCATAAAATTAAAATCATTAGGTTTATTGTTTCTTTTATACAATCATTTATGCTGATTTTAATGAAGAGTGCCAATAATTCTTCTTTACTTGAATATGTTAACTCTTCTTTGCAGACTGAACAGCTGTGGCCTCACAGTGAAGTCCTGTGATATTGTGGCCTCAGCTCTCCAGTCATCAAACTCACCCCTGAAAGATCTGGACCTCAGCTACAATAACCTGGGAGATTCAGGAGTGGAGCTGCTATGTGCTGGACTGATGAGTCCAAACTGTAAACTGCAGAGACTGGGGTGAGTACTGCTGTGTACTGTGTGACATTAACTAAATAGAATTACTGATTATGGCAATGTAAGCGTTTGAATTTTGTCACAGGGAAGACTAATTTCCTGACTCCATTCATTTTCAGAGCCTGTAACCTGAATGTTTGTGTGAATGTGAGTTTGCATATAAGATTATTGACTGGGGTGTGCTCATATGAAATGATGGGCAGCTTGAACCTGTATCCTGGAGAGAGAGACTAGCTGCTGCTGCCAGGCATTCATCAAAGTGTTCTCTGACATTAAGACCTTCAATCCTGGCAGGTAAATGTCCTGCTCATCCAGGAATCTAAAAACAACAAGATTTACCCCATTTGGGTAGCGAGACTATTTAAATATCACAAGGCATGACCTTGTATTATTCTATTAAATAACATTTGACTGACCCTAGCAGCTATCCTACATGTGCTGCATATCTTCCTAGTGAAACTAACAATATGCCCAGTGAGTACCCCAAAACTTTAAGTTACTGTCACTACCCCGGTTCTCTAAAACACAGTCGAGAGATCCACATATAGGGAATGATATCCAGTCATCCGATTTCACCAAGTCTGGCTCTGACAGCCAGTAGTGCATTCAATGTTATAGAAGACTACTGCCCTCCTGGAAGAACACATAGGACCCTGCAGTGTTACTACTCCTCAGTGAACGTATTCACTTCACATGAGTGGCAGGCAGGGCAGTCTTGGTGGATCTCTCCACCGGGGTTACGACAGTAACCTAAAGTGCTCTTTCATCATGTTGTGTTTGAGATCCACCAACCGGGAGATACGGACAACTCCCAGATTGCCTTATGCTCACAGCTGAGATGCTGTCAGGCCAGAAAGGGATACCTCCTCCCCTGAGAAGAGGGTGGTGTCTGGCACATCCCGTGTAGGGAAGTACTAAACACATTCCACTGTCCAAAGCTATAGCCAGGGTATAGGAACAATGTGAAGTAATAAAACCCATAGCAGATGAGGGGAGATGTGTGTGACTCACACAGAGCTCACCCCCAGAACTGAGTGGGCTACCGGCCTCCTGGTGACGTCCAGGCGGTAGATCCTAGCAAAAGTATCTGGAGAAACCCAATCTGCGGCTGAATAAATTTCCTGCAATGAGACCCCATGGAATAGGGCCCAGGATGCAGCCATGCCCCTCATAGAATGAGCCCTCAGGCCCAAGGGGGGCATTATCCTCTTTGAATCATATGCCATATCAAAAGCGTCCACAAGCCAATGGGACAGCCGCTGCTTTGAGATACTTTTCCTTTGCAGGCAGGGGCCCAGGCTCTGGTCGCTCTTTCTAAAAGCCTTAGTCTTTGTCATATAGTGTGGAGAACACACAAAGGACACAGCATATGCAGCTTATGCTCCTCTTCAGAGGAGAAAGGTAGTGGGTGAAAAGCAGCAAGCTCCAACATCTCAGATGTGAAAGCAGGGAAGCTTTTAGGCATAAAGGCTGTGGGCTAGACCATGGAGCTGGAGGGAGCGCATGCCACCTTGGTGATTGACATATGCTACCGCAGTCATTATCACAGCGTACGAGCACATGATGTCCTCTTAGACAGGGAAGAAAATATCTGAGAGCTATCCATATAGTTAGTAGCTCCAGATAATTGATGATGCTGGGTTGCCCACATCCCATTCACCATGTGACCCTCCTGATTGCCCTCCCCCCCCCCCCCCCCCCCCCCCCCAGAGAGGGATGCATCTGCCCTCATGTCTTTCCGCATGCTTGTGTGATACTGTGAGGCAGCGATGGAGATCGCGCAGGGGGCTGAGGTGGAGGGATGAAATCCACCCCATAACAGTGAAACCACATTGTACGCGGTAACGCCAGGCAGCGACACCGCCTCCATTCATTTAAATGAGAGGTGGCGGCACATCAGCAAGGCAGTGGGAGAGATGGCCAAAGTTTAACTTCAAGCCCCAAGCGGCACAACTACGCATTGTGGTAACCAATCAGATCTGACCTAAAAATCAGTCAAGAATATTGTCCCCCTTTTCATAATTTAGTTCCACATTCTATAGTTCCACAATGGAGGACTCCCTTTAATTGTCGTGTTGGGTTTCCCAAAGATCCTGCGCTGCCCTCCTGCAGACGCTGACCAGGGGAACGCAGCGTGGAGGAAAGTCTCTGAAGTTGTTGGTGGCTCTGCTGTGTAGACAGTCATTAGTCTATGTACAGTGTAAATTTTACAGAAGATGCAATGCTGCTGACGAGCTAATAGCTAGTCGATATCAGATAAGCTAAAGAAGTTTGTCTGCATGAATGCCAATGAATGTATATTCTGCCATATTGCAAACTATTTTTTTTAACGTCTGTTTATTGGTATTTTAGTTAACAAACAAACAAACAGTAATCACTGTATACAAATTATATAAAATGTTGCAAAAAACAATGCAAAGTTTTCATACACATAGAACAGGCATAGTACATACACAGTATACATTGTAAATAGCCTAGTTATTGTAGTTAAGAAATTAAGAGGGTGTTTATTGCCTGGCCTCTACATAATCAATAAAGGGTTGCCAAGTCTTATGGAACTTCTCAATGGAACCTCGTAGGGTGAATCTGAGTTTTTCCAGTTTAAGGTGTTGCATTACATCTTTGGCCAACGCAGTGTGAGTGGGAGGCTGTGCCTGTTTCCAGTTCAGTAGAATTAATCTGCATGCCAGAAGGGTTATGAACCTTGCCACCGTGGAATTGAGTTCTCTAAGAGGACTTTCCTCTCCTGGCACCCCAAATACTGCCAATAATGGGCCAGGTTCTATCATGTGCCCTAGGATATCAGACAGAGTTTTAAAAATAGAATTCCAAAAATTGGATAGTTTTGGGCACAGCCAGAACATGTGCCCCAATGAGGCAGGAAATACACCGCAACGGTCACACAAAGGATCTATATTAGGATACATTTTAGAAAGCTTGACCTTTGAGAGATGAAGATGATGCAACACCCTGAACTGAACAAGACCATGCCTGGTACATATAGATGCTGTGTGCACACCCTCCTGTGCCTCTATCAATTGCTCCCTCATTAATCTAATGCCTAAGTCCTCCTCCCAAGCAAATTTCAGAAAATCTAGGGATACATCTAATTGTTCAGACATATGGTTATAGATATTGGGATGGCAGGTATGCCATCCCGCCAAGTTACGCCTTGGCGGGGGCATGCCCCATACCTATACAGCACCGAGAGTTTGGCACGTTTCAGGGTTCCCCACAGAAATAACCACAACAGCCACAGACACTCAGCCCTTAAAAACATTAAATTCTGTACATTCTGACCCCATTTCAACAGACAGATTTCATAAACAACTTCACATGTCCACACAATAAAGCCCCAAACTAAGGGGATTTTGCGTTTTCTTCTTCTTCTTCTCATTCTTATTTTTCCTGCCGCCTATCCCACCAACAACATGTCTCCCCATTGGACATTTTACCGACACCAGCCAAATCTTCACCTACACGACCCAATGAAAAACTTGCATACACACGCAAAATACCCATACCTTTTCAGTACAAAGAGCTAGTCTGCCTGTGGCCTAGTGGGTAAGGTTACAGTCTTGGGAACACAGGGTCTGAGGTTCAAGCCCAGCTTGGAACGTGTTTCTTTAACCTGATTTTACCCTCACTAATAATTGTCTACTACTTCTCAATTATTGCTTTTGCACCATATCTACCCGCCGTTCACTGAACGTATACACTGAATTATGACGTACCGTCTGCACGTTCAGTTATTAACCGCTACAATATTGCAAAGCCATAATTATGGATTCAACGGGAGCTCTTCTGTGCTTACTGGCCTGTGTTCTTTAAAACCACGGACAGGTTTGCTAATGATATTTCACGCATTGCATAGCTATGTCATGGTGCTGCACTAACGAAGTCACAGACTGGTAAACCTCCGGTTGAAGGATTGAATACCGCCTCGCCCTCAGGCAGATAATTCCCTCTTTTACACTAACGTTTTCTTACGCTTTTATATTTGCTTTACCAAAACTCACTCACGGCCACCCATATGCATTTCATGACGGCAAATGTATTCCTTTTATTAAAAAGTTACACCAGTTCACCACTGTGCCATTTCTACTAACTATATTTCTTCACTTGGCTACCGTACAAAACCTTCTTATCAGCAAATGCCACGTTTCAACATTCATCTTACCTCGCCCTGTTCTCTATCTAGCCACATACAATTACTACGTATGTACATTCTGCAACTCCCCATTAAAACATTACATTTAAAATCATGAATCACTCTTAATTATAACTACTACTACTGAACATGAGAAAAGCACATCAGTGCAATAGATTTCACACGTTACTTAACCCTCCACTTTAATGACTTATATGTTATACAGACTGTTATATATACCGTTCGATAAGGAAACTAAGCTCGCTCATGGTCACTTCATTTACTTCGCACTATAGTCTGTGATCATGTCAACCTTCACCTACATGCCCATTCTGCTAAAAACATATTGTTTCAACTATGCAATTTCATCATTTCTCCTAATTTCTCTCACAGTTGTTATTTTCTCGTATGCAAAGCCTGCTGGGACATATGCGTCTGCTCCTATTCTCCACTATCAAGTTTTCCGGTTCTAGCTTAGCAAAACAGCGAAGAGGATTCCTACCTGCAGATAAGCCTATCAAAATGCCTTATAAACCTTACAAACACTAAAAGTGCATCTCCACGAAATAACAGGCAATGGAGCAGGACAGAAGGGTACACAAGTTGCGACCGAGGGAGCTCTAATTCTACGGGCTTGCTGATTCTTTTGTCAATCAAGGCTTGTTGGATGCACGTCAAATCCGTGAGTACATACACTGGCCATATTTCTCTGTTTCTGATGCGTTTACACTTACGCCACCACACCCTTTGTGTATACGTTCGGTGAACGGCGGGTAGATATGGTGCAAAAGCAATAATTGAGAAGTAGTAGACAATTATTAGTGAGGGTAAAAGCAGGTTAAAGATACGTGTCTCTGGCTGGGCTTGAACCTAAGACCCCATGTTCCTAGGACTGTAACCTTACCCACTAGGCCACAAGCAGATTAGATATTTAAACTGGAAATGTTTCAGAGTAAGAAGGTATGGGTATTTTGCCTGTGAATGCGAGTTTTTGATTGGGTGGTGAACTGGTGGCAGGAAAAATAAGAATGAGAAGAAGAAGAAGAAGAAGAAGAAGGAGAAGAAGAAAACGCAAAATCCCCTGAGTTTGGGGCTTTATTGTGTGGACATGTGAAGTTGTTTATGAAATCTATCCGTTCAAATGGGGTCAGAATGTACAGAATTTCATGTTTTTAAGGGCTGAGTGTCTGTGGCTGTTGTGGTTATATCTGTGGGGGACCCAGAAAAGTGCCAAACTCTCGGTGCTGTGTAGGTATGGGGCATGCCCCCGCCAAGGCGTAACTTGGCGGGATGGCATACCTTCCATCCCAGTAATAATACTATAATATATGAACTCTTCTTTGCAGACTGAACTACTGTAAACTCACACAGAAGTGCTGTAATATTGTGGCCTCAGCTCTCCAGTCATCAAACTCACCCCTGAGAGATCTGGACCTCAGCTACAATAACCTGGGAGATTCAGGATTGGGGCTACTCTGTGCTGGATTGAGGAGTCCAAACTGTAAACTACAGAGACTAGGGTGAGTAGTGCTGTGTACTGTGTGATCTTAACTAAATATAATTTGTGATTATGGTTCTATTCAGTGAAATATTAAAAAGCTCTTTCTCTCTCAGTTTACTCCTCTGTCCACCAGCATTCTTTCTTTGCCCATATATACCTTACTCCTCTATCACAACAAGCAAATAAAAGCAGGATAAAACCTTTTGAGGGTTGCCAGGTTTGTGGTTCCTGAACAGAATGTAAGGTTTCAGTGGAGTCTGTAGTATCAGATCACAGGTGATGACTGGATGCTGAATGTCTGATTGACATGGTAAAAGATTGACCACCTGTATAGTAAAATGTTTCAGGTCTCTCACACATTGCAGTCTTTATCCATCTCCATTATTCACTACCTGCTATGAACTCTAATGAAATCCATACATTTACCCCACTCTCTTTCACACACTGACCTTTTGATGAAGGTGAGTTTTACTCCTTCATCACACACCTGTGTGTGCTGCAGGATTGTGGTGTTTCTGAAAGGATTGTGAATAAAATTGTATTTAATTCTGCTGGTAAAACCGGGCATTAACTCGCCGGCAGGGTATGTGTGTACATTTTGGTGGGAGAGTGTCCATCTGAACAACATGTGAGCTGCTTTTTAGATGCAGTGTTACATCATTTAGTTTAGTCACTCTTCTGTGGTTCCAGTCCCAAGTCATAGGCTGGATATTATACCACTGTAAGCAGGCATGCTGTGTGGAGTAGCCTGATTCAAAGATCAATGTTCTGGCTCTAGCTCCTATCATCTAAAGGATAACCTAATTTACAGGATTTTTTCTTAGATAAGTATTCTAATAACTTTCAAATGCCCCCACTAGGTCCACAAGGTCTACCAAACATGTTGACAAGGGGTTTTAAAAGACAAACTGACTTAATACATCAGGCTTTTATTGTCATTGTTATTATCATTGTTACAATAATAAATGTAACGCAATAATTAACCTGTTATATTCGCAAAAGCTGCGGGGATAAAATGAATGGATGGATTATAGGGCAAGGACACGCAGAAAATATTTGCAAGGTGTGGAATTTTCAAAAGACACCACGCTTTTAAAAATCTAGTGTCTACCAGCAGTTACAGTCAGTGTAACAACAATAATCAGTTGTGGTGTTCTCATACAGCCACTAGATGGCGATGCAGTGTAAATCTAGTTGATGCCGTCGTAAAGTTGCATTGATGGGAGATCGTGCCAGAAGAACTGAAGTGTGGCACAGCTCGTACACGGCTCCGGCAGAGCTTCAGCTATTAGCAGGTACAATATCACAGGTCTGACCAATAATATCATGACTGGTTAGATAAAAGCTTCATGTTATTTTATACACTGGTGTATATATTTAAGTTGTTTGTGGCAGTTAGGTGCTTAGTTCCTCACTGGCTCCGCTGGCTAGGTTGGGTCATGAAGTAACGTTAAGGTAGGCTGGGCTGGCTAGTAACTAGCTAACTCGTGCCTGTGAGTCAAAGCGAAAGCTGAACTTAGAAGAATGGCAACAAGTGTCAACATGTTGTTTGATGAAAATGGTAAACAAATGATATTTGCAAAGTGAATAGTTATTATCAAATAATTGTGTTATGTAACTAGTTTTGTATTTTCAAAGAATGAACTAGCTGAGGTAGCAGTAAACAGCTCAGAGCGAGCTGTCATCGCCATGGTAACCAACCGATCCTCCTAACGGCCACATTTTAAACAGCGTGGTCGTGGTTACCGTCACGTTACTTTGGCGAGAGGTAAATAAGGAAGAGAGCAGTTTTGTATTGCAAGGTTTCCACCAGTGTATAGCAAGGCCGCCGGCCCGCCGGGCCTAAATTGACCCCCTGCCGGGCCTAAGCATCGGGGATTTTTAATTTTTTTTTAATGTATTTTTAAGATGTTTTTAAACTAGTTACAGTGGGGCGGCTTGGTTGGAAAGCTCACCATCTGTTGGTTAAAACGCGAACGCACTATAGGAAAACAGCAGGTCTGTTCTTTACCCTCATTGTGCACAGAGTGACGTTCAACACTTGATGCTTCCAACTATCACAAGCTAACAGTACCTAGCAAGGCACCATTTCTTTAGTAGGCTAACTATCCTCGTTACAAACTGTGTTATCAATTTATCTCGTCGGTAAGTACATTCTTTTTATATTAACTTAAGCAGTGTGTAGGTAACGTTAAACTAGTAGCATGAATGTAACGTTCGATACATTGTAACATTACATGATTTATTAATCGCCATCGAAATAACGATTTCATTTGTTTATTAATGACGTTAGCTTGATGACATTGATGTGCACGACAACGTGGCCATTTAGCTAACTTAGCTAGCTAGCCAAACAGTCAGTAACACAGATACATAGATATTTTGTTGTTGTTGAAATGTGCCCAGCATTCCAAGGCTGTACATTGTTGTAAGATTCAGTAGCCAATCAGTAGGCAGTGTTGTGCATATCCCGCTCTTACAGCTCGTTTCCAGCCCAAACCACTGCAAAGAGAGCAAACCTTTTTTTTATCAGTGACATTTCCTTCTCACATCTACGACGGCAAACGCAAACACGACATTTATTTTGCCTTTTTGTATAGCTATTTCCATTGATAAAATCGCATTTATTATTATTATTATTATTATTATTATTATTATTATTATTTATTGGTAAAAACATTTACTTAATATCCAGGGAGATAGCCAACTACTTGCACATTACAAGACGTGTAGCCATTTAACCCTCCTGTTATGTTGCGGGTCAAATTGACCCTTTTTAAAGTTTGAAAATCTAGGAAAAATACTTAAAATTATTTTTTCAGTATGAAACTTCTTCTACTGGCCTTAATTAGTGTAATCAACATTTTAAATGAAAATGGTTCATTTCATGTATTTGCAAACCCCCCCTGTATGGGGATTGACCCGGGAACAATTTTGCTGTACCTAAAAAATGAACAGAACAGGAGGGTTAATAATACGATCGCATTTCAGGCTAGAAAATAACCCGTTAATCCAGAGAAATTGCTGAGTTGTCTTAGAATCTTAATCTCAACAGAATGTATCAAGGTTGGCAGCCCGGATCAAATTTATTGTAACAGCTGCCGTTCAAAACAAACACCTGAGAGAGGCTGCCTGCGTGCGTGCCTCCCCCAAGGCGTTACGTCATTGTTTTGAAATGCGCAGCTGTCGTAAAAATATGCTGGCTTCGATAAGCGGAATCGATAAGCTCGGAGCCATACGATTCCAAGGAATAGGACAACTTGGAACCGGTTCGCAATTCCATCCCTATTTAAATGTGCCCAGCATTCCAAGGCTTGTTGTAAGATTCAGTAGCCAATCAGGACTTAAATACAAGTTTTTTGTAGAGTGCAAAAACTTTGATATTATTTATTTTAATTTATTTTGTTGTTGTTGAAATTTGCCCAGCATTCCAAGGCTGTAAGAATCAGTAGCCAATCAGGACTTTTTTCAAGTTTTTTGTAGAGTGCAAAAACTTTGATATTATTTTTTTTAATTTAATTTAATTTAATTTAATTTAATTTCTTTTGTTGTTAAACACAGCATTCCAAGTCTGTACATTGTTGTCAGATTCTTTGTAAGACTATGATATGCTGTAAATAGTTGTTGATTTTTTAAAATATATGTTGAATAAATGACTTATTTTTAACAACATTCACATTACGTAGTTATATTTTCAAATCTCCAGTCAGCTTTTAGCACTGACTTAATGTAGGGCCCTATGAAATCTGTGTTATAGTTTTTTTAAATTCTCAATTCCGTGATTCCGTCCATGATTCTGTTATCACAGAAACTATAGGGCCCTACCTTAATGCTGCCATCAGTCTGTCGCTGGCCCGCACTGGGCCCCTGTCAAAAAAGACATTTGGCCGCCGGCCCTCGCCGGGCTGCCGGCCCCCGTCAAATGATATTTGCCACCGGGCCTAACAACTTTTCTGGGGGAAACCCTGTATTGAATGCTGTTTCATTTCACTTTAAAGAATATTTTTAAATTAATGTAAAAAAACACTGACAGACTGTATAATTAGTTAAACTTAAATTGTTTGATAACTTGATGGTTTACATGATTAGGAAGAAAATATAATGATAACAGTAATGTGTTTAGCTAATGGGTTCTACTTGTACATTAACAGTTATATTTATCTATTCATAGTGATGAATATTGAGCATCTTTGAACATGTCAGGTGAGGTAAAGTGCACCACAAAAATGCTGTTTTTTGTGTTTGCAGATTAAATTAATATGTTTGCAAATCAGATAAGTTGATCACATGGAAAGGGTTATTAGAGCCTAGTAATTGCCTTAGACTTTTGTGGATTAGTCAGAATACTTTATGAACTTAATTTACACACCCCCCTCCCTGTTTTTGTGTGTACATCTCAGGAATGTGTAGGTACGTAGATATCAACTGCCAAGGTGCACAGTGTCACAACTGTGAATTTGTGCGTGTTTGTGGTCTCTCCACAGGCTGGGTTGGTGTAATCTCACAGAGGGCTGCTGTGATGTTCTGGCCTCAGTCTTGCGTTCTCCTCACTCAGAGCTGAGAGATCTGGAGCTCAGAGACAACGAGCTGCAGGATTCAGGAGTGAGAGCGCTCTCTGCTGGACTGGAGGACCCACACTTTAAACTGCAGAGACTGGGGTGAGTACAAACACACACCCCTTCAATAAATAAGAGCTACAATGTGACTAAATACAACACTGATGTCAGTGTTTCTAATGTGAAAACAGACACTCCACAGAACTGAAACAGCATGTTCCTGTTCTTCCTCTTGGTAGAATTCGACTCTACACAAATGAATGAAGAAAATGAATGAGTCCTGTTTACTGAACTGTAGTGGGGTATAAACTCAAATGTGTTTGATAATGACTCATTCCACATTCATGTTATTTTAGTTTGACACACACAGCCCTGTTAGTTTATATTATATTACATTACATTTATTTGGCAGACGCTTTTTCCAAAGCTACGTACAATAAGTACATACAAAAGGTAACTGGAAAAACTACAAAACACAGGTCCGATAAGATACAATACTTTGTACAGTATTCATAGCCATGAACACATTAAGTCCAGTTCACACAGTGAACATTACTCTGACCTAACCTATGCTAAGTCAAACTAGGAGGCATTACAAGCAACAACATCTAGACAATGATACAAGGCACAATACGTGCTGGATGGAGGTACATGTAACATGAGTGGCACAGGAGGTACATGTGTAGAAATAGGGGGATTTAAGTGATAGAAATGATCTACAGAGTGGTGATAGTTAGTCCAGGTATAGTCTGAAGAGATGCATCTTCACACCACGGCGGAAGATGGGTAGTGAGGGAGAGGTTCGTAGAGGAACAGGGAGTTCGTTCCACCACTGGAGAGCTAGGGTGGAGAAGCTCTGTGGTAGAGACAAGATAGAACCCTTTACCCGGATGGCAGGGGGTGCAAGGCAGTGGTCAAGTGGGCGTATAGGATTTAATCACGTGCTGCAAGTAGACAAGAGCCATCCTGTTGGCTGCAGTGTAGGTGAGGGTCAGGACTTTGAACCTGAACCTGGCAGCGATTGGTAGCCAGTGGAGTGACCTCAGCAGGGAAGTGACGTGGGAGAACTTGGGAAGGTTGAAAAAAATTAATGTGTGTAAGGTGTGTAACACACTACTATGTGTTTGACACACACAGCCCTGTTAGTTTATATTAATGTGTAAGGAGTGTAACACACTGCTATGTTTTTGACACGCACAGCCCTGTTAGTTTATATTAAAGTTACAATCTCGAAGATTTCAGTTTCGTTCTCTTTGGCGGTACCAATGGTGAGAAGCGGTAATTGCAGGTGTGTTTTTGGACCTCACTTCCCAAAGATCCAACCGGATCCAACCAGTGTCACCTGTGTGGCGTTATTTAGTTTTCTCCGGCTTGAGAAACAGAAATCGGACCCGGCTCTGCTCCACCTATACCCCGGCTTATATGATGAAATTGATGGCAATGGTAACGTTAAGGTCAGTTAAGATCAATGATTCGCAACGAAACGGTTTTAGAATGTTTCAGAGAAAATTGCAGCGGTGTGAACTGGTTAGTTGCAGAGCCTCTGAAGCCGTTGCCTGGGGTCTCAAAAGACCCACTTTGTCAAATCGCCAAGTGCAGTTTTAGAACGTTTACAATCAGACGTCTTGGAATTTCGCAAGTTGCATCCAGTCTTGTTGTGAATCATTGATCTGAACTGGTCTTTAATTAGCTACATTGCAACGCTGCAACAAGGTAGCATTGCATTCGAGAGACAGTTTGCAAGGTCGGTACCGGTCGGTAGCGTTAGCTAGCGTTTTTTTCTAATTGTTAGCTGACATTAGATTGTGTTAATTACACTAGCTAGCTAGCTAACGCAACGTTACCTGATATGAGAGATGGATACTGTGCGCAACGTTGTCTAAACTAATGTTGCCTTTATTGACATGGTCCGGTAGCTAGCGTTAGCTGTGCGAATAGCTATGTAATTTAGTAACGTTACATTGTCATCAAATGTAATACGAAATCTACATCAACAAATAATATGACCTCTCATGTTACACAAAAACTTATTAGAGTTCCATAACCCCCCCACCTTTAACGCTAGCAGACACAGGAAAAAACAGTACGCTGCTCACACACAAGTGAGTTGAAGAGCAAGCCTGTTGCGTTAGCTCCGCCTACCCTCTCTGGTGGACCAACCACTGATGGGTGATGGAAAACGCATCACTAACTGTGCGCCGCTTGTGATTTTTTCCCAGGAATGTCGCCACAGACACCCAGTTCTCTAATCATGAATTATTATAATAATAATCATATAAATTAATATAATGATAGGCTCAATCACCATTGTGTTACCCCATTCAGCGATAGATAGTGACTTAACAAACATTTATTTTAATGAAAATCTTTGAGATTATTTTACATTACATTACATTACATTATAGGCATTTAGCAGACGCTCTTATCCAGAGCGACGTACAACAAGTGCATAGGTTTCAAGATGTAGAGGCGCAAAAGAAACACTAGAGTGAAGTAAGGATCGTAGTGCCAGAAGTGACCACATCGATCAGGACTCCAACCCTGTAGAGTAAGCTTGTTCAGCAGCAAGAATCCTACCAAGTACAAAGTACAAACTAGCACTGGAATCACACCTAATCATACAAAAACAATCCTACCAGATACACTAACATAATCAAATTATCCTAGCTAGGTACAATGAGCTGAACTATAGGCTAGGGAGGGGTGGGGAGAGGTGCAGCCTGAAGAGATGAGTCTTCAGTCTGCGTTTGAAAGTGGTGAGATTCTCTGCTGTTCTGACCATCACGGGGAGGTCATTCCACCAGCGAGGGGCCAGGACAGACAGCAGACGGGAGCGGGAAGTGCAGACGCGAAGAGGGGGAGGTGCCAAGCGTCCAGAGGTGGCAGAACGGAGAGGTCTGGCTGGTGTGTAGGGTCTGATGATCCTCTGAATGTACCCTGGTGCTGACCCCTTAGCTGCCTGGTATGCAAGCACCAAGGACTTAAATTTGATGCGAGCCATAACAGGCAGCCAGTGGAGGTCAGTGAGCAGGGGGGTGACATGGGAATGTCTGGGGAGGTTGTAGACCAGACGCGCTGCAGCATTCTGGATGAGCTGCAGGGGTCTGATGGCGGATGCTGGCAGACCAGCCAGTAGCGAGTTGCAGTAGTCCAAGCGGGACAGGACCATCGCTTGAACCAGGAGCTGGGTTGCGTAGGTGGTGAGGAAGGGGCGGATTCTCCGGATGTTGTACAGGAAGAACCTGCACGTTCGACTCACCGCCGTGATGTTCTGGGAGAGGGACAGTCTGTTGTCCATCACCACTCCAAGGTTTTTTGCGGTGGGTGATGATGACACCACAGTGTCCCCAGGGAAATAGAAAAGTCAAGAAGGTTAGAGGATGGAGCAGGGATGAAGATCATCTCCGTCTTGCCTGGGTTCAGCTTAAGATGGTGGTTATCCATCCAGCTCTGGATGTCCCTCAGGCAGGCAGAGATGCGAGCAGAGACCTGAGTGTCAGAGGGCGGGAAGGAGAGAAAGAGTTGGGTGTCATCGGCATAACAATGATAGGACAACCCATGGGCAGAGATTACAGGACCAAGAGATTGGGTGTACAGGGAGAATAGGAGGGGACCAAGGACAGAGCCCTGGGGAACTCCTGTGGCAAGGGGGCGAGGTGCTGATACTGCACCAGCCCAGGCGACTTGGAAGGAGCGACCGGAGAGGTAGGACTCAATCCAGTCAAGTGCTGTGCCACAGATCCCCATAGCTGCCAGGGAGGACAGGAGGATGGGATGGTTGACGGTGTCAAAGGCGGCAGAAAGGTCTAGGAGGATCAGGACAGATGAATGGGAGGCTGCTTGTGCGGCGTGAAGCGACTCATTGACCGAGAGGAGTGCGGTCTCTGTCGAGTGGCCAGGTCTGAAGCCAGACTGGTAGGGGTCTAGGAGGTTGTTCAGGGAGAGAAAAGAGGAGAGTTGATTAGAAGCAGCTCGTTCAATTGTTTTGGATAGGAAAGGGAGAAGGGAGACAGGACGGTAGTTCTGGATGACAGAGGGGTCCAGAGTGGGCTTTTTCAGCAGTGGGGTGACGTGGGCCAGCTTGAAAGAGGAGGGAAACGTCCAGAAGACAAGGAGGAGTTCACGAGGGAGGTGACATATGGGAGGATGTCAGGTGTGATGGTCTGGAGGAGAGAGGAAGGGATGGGGTCAAGAGCACAGGTGGTAGGGCGGTGGGAGAGTAGGAGCTGGGAAACATCAGAGTCAGTGAGGGGAGAGAAAGTGGAGAAACAAGGGGAGGGAACAGAGCTGGGGAGTGGGGAAGGGTGGTGGTGGACGTGAAGGAGCTGCGGATGTCTGCAATTTTCTCATCGAAGAAAACTGCAAAGTCATCTGCAGCGAGGGAGGACTGAGGTGGGGAAGGAGTGCTGAGGAGAGAGGAGAAAATGGAGAACAGCTGATGAGGGTTAGAGGCAGATTTATGGATTTTTGTTTGATAATAATTAATTTTGGCAGAGGTTACAGCGGTAGAAAATGTAGCTAGTAGAGACTGGTAGGCAGACAGGTCGGATTGAGCCATGGATTTCCTCCACTTCCTCTCCGCTGCACGTAGGCTGGCCCGGTTGGTTCGGAGGGGGTCAGACATCCACGGACTGGGAGGGGACGAGCGTGCCTGCCTGGAGACTAGAGGACAGAGAGAGTCAAGTGCTGAGGAGAGCGAGGAAGACAGAGTGGAGGATGCAGAGTCAGTGGGAAGGTTGGAGAAGGATTCAAGAGTGGGGAGTGAAGCAGTGACACTGGAAGCGAGAGAGGAGGGAGAGAGGGAGCGGAGATTCCGGCGGACCATGACAGTAGGAGTGGATGGAGGGGAGGGAGGGAGGGGAGTAAGAGGGAGGAGAAGGAAATGAAGTGGTGGTCAGACTGGTGCAGAGGGGTCACTGTGGGATTGGAAGAGGAGCAATTCCTCAGGATAACCAGGTCTAGGAGATTGCCAGCTTTGTGTGTTGGTGGGGAGTGCATTAGGGAGAGATCGAATGAGTGAAGTAGAGGCAGGAAGGCTGCGGAGTGGGAGGCATCAAGGTGGATGTTGAAGTCTCCCAGGAGGATCAGTGGGGTGCCATCCTCTGGGAAGGAGCTCAGCAGGGTGTCGAGCTCATCAAGGAAGTTTCCCAGGGGCCCTGGAGGGCGATAGATAACTACAATATACAAGTTAACAGGATAGGTGATTGAGACAGAGTGGTATTCAAAGGTAGAGATGGAGAGGTGAGAGAGGGGAGAACAGAGAATTTCCAGGAGGGAGAGATCAGCAAACCTGTGCCCCCACCACGGCCAGATGGGCGGGGGTGTGAGAGAAGGAGAAGGAGGAGGAGAGGGCTGCAGGGGTTGCAGTGTTGCCTGGTGTGATCCAGGTCTCAGTGAGGGCAAGGAAATGTAAAGAGAGGAGGGACGCGTAGGCTGAAATGAAGTCAGCCTTCCGCGTAGCAGACTGGCAGTTCCATAGCCCTCCTGCGACCGTGAAGTTGTCACAGGGGGTCAATGAGGGATAGCGAAGGTTGGAGGGGTTCCGTCGCCGCGGGGGCCTCGCCTGCAGAAGCGAGTTCTGAAGGGAGAGAACAGGTTGGGATGGGATGGGCACATAGCATAGCAGTGAGGACAGGGAGTAGAGAGAGGAAGGGTGATGGTAGAAGGATAGGGATACAATGACACAAACTGGGAGGGAGCGACGCTAGCGTCGCTCCAAGCCAGACTACAAGCCCTAATTAGCAAATGAAAAGCAGCTGGTGACCAAGCAATTGCCCCACAAACCAGCAGCTAACTAGCTCCACACAATGCCTGCTTGATGCAGTCGGTTAAGAGCAAATGAGGCTAATAAGGTACTACACTTTAAACTACACTTCACAAACAAACACCAAAACTAATGCTGGGCAACTACAAAACAGGTAGAAGTCTAATCTAGCTACACTAATGGCAAAAAACAGATACTTAGCCCGCTCTAGGAGAACTTCTGCGGGTTCTGCACAGCTGAATCCTGATTGCACTTTAATCCTGATTGCACTTTAATATTACTTTAATGTGCTGTAAGGTGTGTAACACACTGCTGTGTGTTTCACACACACAGCCCTGTTAGTTTATATTAATGTGTGTAAGGTGTGTAACACACTGCTATGTGTTTGACACACACAGTCCTGTTAGTTTATGTTAATGCGTGTAAGGTGTGTTTGTCCTTCTGTCTGCAGGCTGTCAGGCTGTAGAGTCAAACAGAGAGGCTGTGATTCTCTGGCTTCAGCTCTGTGTTCAAACCCCTCACACCTGAGAGAGCTGGACCTGAGATACAATCACCCAGGAGGCTCAGGAGTGAGAGCGCTGTCTGCTGCTAAACTGGACACACTCACACTGCTGTAAGTACAGAGAGTTTCTACACTGCACCTCTCACACACACACATACACACACACATACACACACACTCACAAAATGGGTTGGGGAGGCATGGAGGGCACTGTACAAACCAGCGTTACCCAAGAGGGTTGGGGATCTTCAGTGGAGGGTGCTGCGTGGGATCACTGCAGTAAATAGTTTTATTTCTGTGATGAACCCGGCAGGATCCCACCGTTGTCCATTCTGTATGGAGAGAGAAACTGTTTATCATTGTTTTTTCGGGGTGTGCCAGACTTCAGCCTCTCTTCTTTTTTGGGAAGTTTATTTTGGTTACTGGGGAACATTTGCAAGTAAGATTTTTATCATTGGTTTCCCATACAAACAAAGACAGATAAGTGCCAGCTCATTCATTTCATTTTGGGGTGAAAATTGCAGTTTCTACAAGTGGGAAAAATATGATTGGCAGTAAACAGATGTGGTTGTTGAAGTTTGGGGTTTGGGACACAATGATGGTGTAGTTTCAGTATTACAAATCAATGGAGAACCTGAGTGTGTTTCCGAGTGTGTGTGTTATAAGGGTGTTTTATGTTCAGTGGAGGGAGGGGAGCTTTTTTTGCACATGGAACAGGGTGAGGTAATGGAATAAGTTTCCTTTGTTACAGATTTGTGTTTTTTTTTTGTGTGATCTTGGTTCTGTGTTTTATTGTGTCTTTGTTTTTATTTATGTGATGTCATTGGTGTGTTGAGAGTGGAAATAAAGGATGGTTAAAATGTAGAATTCTGTTCTGCTGTTCTTACAGTGTGGACCATGGAGGAGAGAACAGGACCAAACCAGGACCCAGGAAATGTGAGTGTGTATCAACACAGAACACTTTCCATAGATACACACTCTGCTGTGTGTGTGTGTGTGTGAGAGAGAGACTTCTCTCTTACATACATAAACATACAAACAAAAACACACATGTACATAAACACACACACAGAGGTACTATGACAGCTTTCTCTCTCACACACATAATGAGGTGAATATTAATAATGATAATTAATCTCATTAATGTCTCTGGTGTGCAGACGGCTTTCAGTTCACACTGGATCCAAACACACCGAACAGAGAGCTGTCTCTGTCTGAGGGGAACAGGAAGGTCACACACACACCGGGGAGAGAGGAGCCATATCCTGATCAACCAGAGAGATTTGAGTACTGGCGCCAGGTTGTGTGCAGACAGAGTGTGTGTGAGCGCTGTTACTGGGAGGCTGAGTTCAGTGTGTATGAGAGGGGATGGGTTTATATAGCAGTGACAGATAAAGGAATCAGCAGGAAAGGATGGGAATCTGTGTTTGGAGGGAATAAAAACTCCTGGAGTTTGAGGTGCTGTAAACGCAGTGACTCTGATAAACTCAGTTACTCTGTCTGTCACAATAAGAACCCAACAGACATATCTGCCCTCACCTCCCCCTACCGCAGAGCAGGAGTGTGTGTGTACAGGGTAGGAGTGTGTGTGGACCGTCCGGCCGGCATTCTGTCCTTCTACAGCGTCTCAGACTCAGACACACTGACCCTCCTGCACAGACTCCACACACGCTTCACTGAACACACACCCCTCTGTGCTGGATTTTATGTGTGGAGATCCTCAGTGTCCCTCTGCTAACTGGAGTAGACACACACACACACACGCATACGCATGTGCACGCACACGCTCATATACACATACACACACACCACGCTCATATACCCACTCACACACCACACACACTCATATACACACACACACACACACACAAACACACACTCAGATACACATAGACGCACCCACACCTACACACAGGCATGGACACACACACTCATACACACCACACTTATATACCCACGCACACACACATACACCACACACACTCATATACATATACACACGCACTCAATCACAAACACACACACACAGACTCAGATACACACACACACACCACACTCACATACCCACGCACACACACACACCCATATACACATACACACACACACTCAATCACACACACACACACAAACACACACTCATATACACATAGAGGCACCCACACCTTCACACACGCATACACACACACACACACTCATATACACACACACACACCATACTCATATACCCACACACACCACACACACTCATATACACGTACACTCACACACACACACATTCAGATACACATAGACACACACACACCCACACCTACACACACGCACACACTACACTCATATACCCACTCACACACGAGACACACTCATATACACATACACACACACTCAATCACACACTCACACATACACTCAGATACACATAGACACACACTCAATCACACACTCACACACACACACTCAGATACACATAGACACACAAACACCCACACCTACACACACGCACACGCACACACACACACACACACACACACACTTCACTCAACACACACCTGTCTGTGCTGGATTTAGAGTGTGTGACTCCTCAGTATCCCTTTGCTCCCTAAAGTAGAGACACACACACACACACACTCTCTCACACACATTCCAGCACACACACATACTCTCACACACACCCTTTCTCTCGCACACTCACAAACACACACACACTCACAAATACACACACCGATGTACACTCATGCAAACGCACTCACACACCCACACATACACACACTCACAAATACACACACTGATGTACACACACACATACTCTCACACACACCCTTTCTCTCTCACACTCACACTCATGCACACGCACAGACACACATTCATTCGTGCACATGTATACACAAACATTCTCATACCCATACACACACACACACGCATATAAACACACACACGCACATTCACAAAGGCACTCTCACGCACCCACACACACATGTACACATACATACACTCATTCTCAATCGCACACACACTCACATCCACAGTAATTCACTCAAACAGACGCACACATTCACAAATGCACTCACACACACCAACATACAAATTCACACAAACGCACACTCACACACACACACACACACACACACGTATAAACACACACAAACACACTTCCTTATCCATACACACACACATACTCATGCACTCACACACATGTACACACACACAGACATACACACATACTTGCGTGCACACGCACACACACACATTCTGTTACCCATTCACACACGCAACCTGGGCACACACACACACTCGTACTCATGCACTCACACACATGCACACACATACGCACGTCCACAGTCACTCCCACAAACATTCGCACGCATGCACACACGTTCACAAATGCACACACACAAACACACTCTCACCCAATCACACACACACACACACACACACGTTGACACACTTGCAACCTTGCTTGACCAATGCCTTACCAGTGCAATTTCAGCTGTGCTCAATATTAACCAGCTTAAACTCTGTACATAAGAGTATGATCTTTTAGCAGGTTCAGGTCAAGCACTTGCTGTCTAAATGTGATTTTATATTTTTACATTTTAATACATTTATATTTAAAATGTTCAAGGTGTGTTTATGTACTTTTGATTATTAAAACATTAATATAACACTGAGTGTAATAATGGCAAAATATGGCAGGGTAAAATGTTTTTGAAGTAATAATGTCTCCTGTATCTGAATCTTTGTATAAAAGAAGCCAGTGGCAAACTCTTCCACTTAAATGCATTTTACTAGTTTATGCTTTCATTCATTTTCACAAGAGTTCCAATGTGCAAATTTCTGTGGGCAAATGCTGATAGGGAGAATGCAAAATGATCACTGCAGTGTACTTATTTCCTTTCATTACTGTAAACAATGATGGATTGAGTTTCCTTATTTATTGGGTCAGGATTGTTGTTGCTTTAATTTTCTGTATTTTCAGAAAACAATCTTCAATGATTAAACCTGAATTATAAAAAATATCAGATGTCTTGGTGTTATGATTTATTATTGTATGATGTATTGAACTCCTATGACACAGTAGTACTTATTTCATATTCTGTATGGGATTATGTTTGTGCTCAATATGAGTAGATCAGCATGGGGCTAAAATCTGCACAGTTGAAGCAATGAAATTAATCTCCAGTAGTGGAAATAAAATCCATTATGAGAAAAGTTGTGTAGTGTCTGATGAATGCTTGCTTCTGTTACTGTAGTGTAACCACAACTCAATACATTTTGAGAAGTCACAGTTTGTCTATTGAGCAGGTATGTTAATGTTACCTCTCAAAGTAATGGTTTTCCTGTAGGTTTGAACCTGGACCTGCTGCACATCAGTTGAATGACCAAAATCAGGGCAGAAGTATGGTTTGCATGACATCCAGTCTCTGAGATGTTCCTGAGACCCTGCAGTTATTCTCATTTTTTCAGATGCATTTCTAATATCTGAAGTCATGCATTACAAATGCATTACAGTATGTTATGATTGCTTTGACTCAGTGTGGAAAACCCAATTTGCCACACTGATGGGCAAAATTCTTACCTTAAGACACAAATTTCTGTACCTACACACAAAGTACAAAACTCTACATCACACACTCAGTTTTCACAAAACAGTCACCTCATATTAAGACATCCAAATTGTTATTGTTAGACATGCTGTTTGTGAAATAAAGTCAACATGTTTCAAATCCTGTCTCGTCACTTCCAGCAACATTGCCCAGGTGAGTTGCATTGCAGCACGATTGGTAATCCCAACATAAAAGGCTGTTTTACAGCACATTCAGCAGTGTCTGACAACATGGAGCAGCCCAATGCAGTTGGTATTGATGTACAGGTCGTGGCTGAGGCTGAGGTTGTGGCCAAGCAGGTAGCAGAAATACTGCTGTATCAAATTAATTTAGAGCCGCAGTGATTGACCATGTCATAAATCCAGGCATGACAATGGGAGAAGCTGGAAGGGTTGTACAGCCACACTTAAAAAAAGTTAACAGTGGCCCCTAATATGAGTTTTTGGACTGAACATTGATTAGTCAATTATTTACTGCAAAATGTGATAATGTAATTACATTACAGGATTGTTGCGTTGGTGTCAGTTTACATTATTACAGTACTGCAGTAGGATATTACAGAATGACAGTACTAAAATGAATATGATGCCCAGGAATTGCCTTTTCTGGCATACAGAGTACATACTGTAAAGCATTGGTCTGTTTCTACTGTCTCAGTCATGCTCTTGTGTCTTTATTTCAGAGAATGACGGAGATTGATGCTGGAACTCCTGTTGCATTTATTTTTTTGTTTTAGACACACAGTCTTGATTCTCGTGTCTTTCTTGTATTATGACACAAGTATGTGTCATAATTATATGACACCATTGCATGTATTTTGCCTGGTGCAGTTGTATGGAGAGGGTTTATGACACAAGAAAATCCATCATAAGATAAATGTTTTTCTGCTAATCTACTTGCTTGTGGCTATGAAATGGTATTCATCACTAGCTTAAAGCCAACAGGTTTCACCATGTCAGTTTGACGTTGTCCAACATGGTTTTACAGTACCTAACATAAAACACAGGGAAGTTGCAGGAAAATAATTCTTTGAAAATCAAGTTTTTTTTTCTGATATTCTTCAAACTGGGAAAGATGTTTTATCAAATATGGTGCGTACAGGTAAAGACCAAACAGGTTACCAATAGTTGAAAAAAATAGCCAATTAAACAGCATGTGTTCCACTGTCTGTAATAAATTACAAAATTCTTGGCTGATGTGATTCTTTTTAAAGCCATTATAAAATTTGTCCATGTCTTTTGTTTTTAAAAAAAAATCTGAAGCACTTTGTCAAAATACTATGTACAGATACCATTTGAAAACTCGCCGGAGGTCTAAGACATTGTCAAGTCCAAAATCTGTGCAAAATCCTTTCAGTGAACATGTTTGACACCTGCCTGCATCTTCTCTGGACACATTACTTTAAAAATCTAAACTTATTTCTTTATGTGGGAATTACAGTGACTCACCAAGGTCAAGGTCAAATCCAAAGTGCAGCTTTTCCATTAGCAGTGAGAAGTGTAATGTTGCTCTGTCCTCTATTGCAGCATCTCCTGTTGTGAACGGTAAGCAAACATAAAGGAAAGAGATTCATTATCATGCTATAGCTGCAGAGAGGCACTAAGTCAAATTTCACTGCAGTACTGATCGTTTTACTGTTACCTACCATTAAGTCTTTTGGTGAAGGGATTGTCCTTGTCCAGGCGATATTTAGCATTTATAAAAAAACATTTCACATTTACAATCCTTCTCATCACTGTTTATATCAAGTGTAACAACTAGGTCTGGCCTGTCCTCAGCATTCTTTTTTTTTTTTCCTTTTGCATTTCACAAAAATGTCTGTGTTTTGTGACCATGATTCACATTATAATGTAATTTGTCAAAAAGTGAAATGCTTAAGATGGTAAAGGGGAGCAGGCACTGTGGTGTTGGGAATGGTAGTTCATTTATTTTGTTTGTTTGTTTTTCATATGGGAGGAGCCCTCAGCTGGATTGAGAAAGAGAGCATCATATACTACAATGCAGCCCGCAAACAAACAAGATGTATGTCTTTAGCATACAATTACGGTCTCTAAAAGCTGAACAGAGGGATCTTTTTTTTATTTTATTTTTTTTTTTTTATTGTGCAATAAAGTGGTAACCAAACAAGTGGAGAGGAGTACAAGGTACAGGGACATCTAAGCAAATGTACAAAGTAAGACAAAGAAAAACAACAAAGACAAAAGGGGCAAAAGCCAACTGAGGAATACAACATGAGTTCAAACTGGTGGGTATGTAGTAAGAGTGAAAAATCTAGAGGGAGTGGAAAATAATTTTTTTTTTAAATAAATAAATAAATAAAATAATAATAAACAAAACCATTTTAAGCAGTTTGGTATGAATGTGATTAGTATCGGGGTTGTCAATGATGACTGTATGTGTGTGTGGGTGTGTGTGTGTGTGTGTGAATGTGTGTCTATGGATTGAGTGTGGGGGAAAGAAGGATAGAAAAAAAGGGAATGAGTGGGTGAATGAGTAAATAAGTATAGTGAGTGTTTTCAAACTATGGTTGGAAGACAGGCACGAAAAACAACAAGTTAGAGGAATCAGGTTTGCAAGAAATCCATGAGGGATGAACAGATTGGGTGGGGTTCTGTTGCAGTGTTATTGATGGAAGTGGATAACTTTTCCATGAAGATATAATCTATGATTTTAAGTTTTTCCAGTGTCCCATATTTATGGTGCTCCTTGATTTCCAGTTCACGAGGATAGTTTTCTTGGTGATAGTTATGGCCACGAGGAGTAATCTAATGTTTGTTTTGTTCATATTGATTGTTGAAATATCTCCTAACAAGCAGAGTGAGGGGGATACTGGGATGTGGCAGCCCAGGAAGAGGGATAGTGACTCAGTGATTTCTTTCCAGAAGTGTTTAATGGGTGTGCAGTGCCAGGTGGCGTGAACATAGCTATCCGGGTTGTTTTGTGTGCAGTGTGAACAAATTTCTGATGCGGATCCCATTTTAAACATTTTTTGCCCAGTGAAGTGAAATCTGTGGAGTATCTTGAACTGTGTAAGTTGTAGGTTGGCATTTTTGGTTATGAAGTACATTACATTACAGGAGAAGTAGATGTAGAGGTAAAAGAAAGGTCTATTTCCCATTTCCTTGACGGTATGGCTAGACTGTGATATTATTTTATATATATTGGAAAGGAGTTTCTTCAGGGAAGGGATGTTAATTAAATCTGAAGCCGAGGGAGGAAGATCTAGATTGGTGGACATAATGTTAAATTTGGATTGAATGGATGATTTTAGTTGCAAGTATTCCAAAAATTGTTTGTTTCCAAAGCCGTAACTTTGGACCAAGTGGGAGAATGAAGCCAGAGAATTATTATAGAAGATATGTTCAAGATGTTTGATGCCTTTTTCAGTCCATGTGTGGAAATTGAGTGGTTTCTTGTTACTTAGAAAGTCAGGATTGTTCCATATTGGAGTAAAATTAGATGGTGCAAAGGTGATGTTTGTGATTTTGTGGAAATTCCACCAGGCTGTCAGAGTTGCAGCTATTGTTACCGTTTTGAAACAAGGATGGTGTTTGATAGTTTGACTAAGAAATGGTATATCTGAGATCTGGATGTCTTTACATACTGTTTGTTTTATATCTAACCATGTGTTATCAGATTGATTGGGGTGGATCCATTTGTATACTGAAGCTGATTTGCCAGAGAATAATGGTAAAAATGTGCAGCTTCCGGTCCTCCTTGTGTTTTGGGTTTTTGCAGAGTGGCCAGTTTAATTCTTGGTGTCTTGCTTTTCCAGTAGAATTTGGAGATGATTGAATCTAGAGACTTGAACCAGGTGAGGGTGGGTTGAGTTGGAATCATTGAAAATAGGTCATTTATTTTAGGAAGTATTGTCATTTTAACAGTAGCTATTCTGCCCAAAATAGATAGTGGTAGGTTAATCCAACGGTGGAGGTCATCATTTATTGTTTTGAGTAGTGGGGTGAAATTGAGTCCAAACAGCTCTGAC
The DNA here is from genome assembly GCF_018555375.3 of Anguilla rostrata. Classification (NCBI taxonomy): domain Eukaryota; kingdom Metazoa; phylum Chordata; class Actinopteri; order Anguilliformes; family Anguillidae; genus Anguilla; species Anguilla rostrata. Next base: position 1,780,921 of record NC_057947.1, read on the forward strand.
AGCCTGGGGGAAACATTAATACCTAGATATGTGATGTAATCTGTGCATAATGGGATGGGCGGCATATGGGTTGCCACATCCCAGCTGTTACTATATAATGGAAGGATGGAAGATTTGTTCCAGTTAATAGAGTAGTCAGAGATATTGGAGTATGATTCAATAAGCTTTATTGCTTCTTGTAGTGATGAGTGAGAATTCTGTAGGAACAGCAGGATATCATCTGCGTAGAGACTAATCTTATGATGTGTTTTGGGTGTTTGGATTCCTTTTATGTGGATGTTCTGACGAATGGCTGCCACTAAAGGTTCAATGAAAATGGTGAATAGAGAGAGGAAGAGTGGGAATCCATGCCTAGTCCCCCTATGCAATGTGAAGCTTTGTGATGTTTGTCCATTGGTGATGACAGTAGCTGAGGGAGCGGTGTATAAAATCTTTGGAGTGTGGTAAAGAGAAATGTCCAGTTTACTCTGTCAAAGGCTTTTTCTGCATCTAAGGTGGCTATGATGGTATCTGTCTGTTGAGCTGAAGAATAGTGCATTAGATTAAACAGTCTGCGTGTGTTACTGGATGCATATCTACCTTTAATGAAGCCAGTTTGATCTGGGTGACTTATGGATGGAGTGACTTTTTCCATTCTGTGAGCTAATACCTTGACGATAATTTTTATATCTACATAGATGAGAGAGATGGGACGAAAGCTTGATGGCAAGGTTGGATCTTCATTGAGTTTTGGGAGGAGTGAAATTACGGCTTTATTCATATTTGCTGGAAATCTTGAATTTTGTTTTATTTCAATTATCAATTTGTTGAAGAGTGGAGCTAGAATGGACCAGAAATGTTTATAGATGGGAAGCCATCAGGTCCTGGTGCTTTGTTATTGGGCATAAGGTTGAGGGCAGTGGAAAGTTCATCTTGCGTTATTGGTGAGTCAAGTAAATTGGTTTGTTCTTTACTAAGCTGTGGCAGGTCAATGCTGTTGAGAAATGAATTGATGTCCTCTTGATTTAGGTCTTTTTCTGATGGATATAAATTGGCATAAAAACTTTTGAAAATTTTATTTATCTCCTCGGGTGAATTTGTGGGCTTCCCTGCAGAGTCCTTAATGGTTGAGATTGTTGCTTTTTCTTTATTTCGTTTAATTTGATTTGCTAAGTATTTACCACATTTATTGTTATGGTAGAAATTTTCTTGTCAAAGTCTATGTATCATGAATTGAGTTTTCTTATTTATAATTTCATTTAGTTGGAGTTTATACTTTCTTAATTCATTCTGGGTTGACTTTGTTGGGTTACTTGCATTAATATTTTCGAGTTGCTTGATTTTTTGTTCCAGTTCAGCTTCTTGTTCCTTATCTTTCTTTTTTTATAAACGGAGAATGAAATTATTTTACCTCTTAATACTGCTTTTCCTGTTTCCCATAGAAGAGTTGGTGATGACTCTGGGGAATCATTTATTTCTAGGAAGGATGCCTGCTCTTTTTTAAAATAGCTGTCAAACTCAGGGTCTTTGAGGAGAGATGTGTTGGAGCGCCATCTAGTGATGGGTTTATGTAGACTGGTTCTGTTCCATGTAAATGATACGGGGGCATGGTCGCAAATAATGATGGGGTGAATATTTGAATCTGAAATATTAGATATAATTGAATTGCTGGTGAGGAAGAAGTCAATGCGTGAATATGAGTGGTGAACTGGTGAGAAAAATGTGTATTCTCTTGCAATTGCCAACTATCGCCAAGACCAAAATCACTCATGAACTGTTTTATTGTATCTGTGGATTGCCATCTACGGTTATTGCTTGAAATGTTAGTTTTGTCAAGTGATGGGTCCATAACTGTGTTAAAGTCACCTCCTATTATGAATGGGCAATGAGAAATGTTTGAGATGGAGGAAAAAAAATTATGAAAGAAGGATGGGTCATCAGTGTTTGGGCCATAAACATTACAGATTGTTACTGGGCTATTGTTGAGCGATATGTTTATGATGATGAAACGTCCCTCGGGATCTGTGACGGTGGTGTTGTGGACAAATGGCACTCTTTTATTTATTAAAATACATACTCCTCTATGTTTTGTGTTGTAATGAGCTGAAAATACATGATCAAATTGTGGTGATTTTAGTTTGTTATGGTCTGATGCTGAGAGGTGTGTTTCTTGTAATAAACATATATCTGCTTGTAGTTTGGTCAAGTGATTCAATACCTTTATTTTCTTTGCCTGAGAACCAATTCCACGTATATCCCAGGTTAGGAATTTGAGTGATGACATATTATGAGGAAATGGACATTAATGCTGATACAGGAGTATGAGTGTAATTCTGTGTGCGCGCGTGTGTCTGTTTGGTGTACGGTGTATGGCCCAGCAAGATTTGCAGACACAAAACACAAAACAAGGCAAAACAAACAAAAAAAAAAAAAAAAAAAAAACAGAACGAGGTACAAATGAGAGTGCAGTGAGGTGGCAAGTAGGGTGCATTGAGACCTATGTGCAAATAATGTGATATACATAATAATACTTGTTAAGTATTATAAATGGTATGTATTCAATCCAGTGACTTTAAAGGGGGGGGGGGGGGGGCGCGGGGTAGGCCAGGGGGTGGCGTGTGTGTGCGTCTAGGTACTGGGGCAGGAGGGAGGGAAGGAGGGGGAAGGAGAAGAAGAGCGAGAGAGAGAGAGAAAGAGAGAGAGAGAGAGAATATATATATGGATTATATATATAATAATAACAATACTTTTTGGGTATTATAAATGGTATGTGCTCAGCGGGATGGTGTGCGTGTGCATATGTAATAGGGAGTGAGGGAGAGAGAGAGAGAGAGAGGGAGAGGGAGAGGGAGGGGGGCATCAGGAGGGAGAAGATTTGCTTGCGTGCGCTGGGGGGTTGGAGGGGTCTAGAAGAGCCAGGGGGTTACGTCCTTATCTCGGTACAACTGTCCATCGATGTATAATTTGTCCACTGAGATTATTGCTTTTTTCCCTTCCATCATCATCCGTTTTCGAGACTAGTCATTGAGTCCATAATCCGTTCCTTTTAGCTGCCTGCCTTGTCGTTGTACTAGTTGTTTTTGTTTGTAGTGCTCAAATTTCGCTACAATTGGCCGTGTCTGGTTATTGGCGTTCTTTGATCCCATACGGTGTACACTGTGGAATGTGATGTTGTTGACAGTTTCTGCAGGGAGTTTGAGCTGTTTGGTCATGAAATCTTTGACTGATTTTCGGGGTCGTCTGTGAGCTGCTCAGGAATGCCGGTGAAAACTAAATTGTCTCTCATGCTGCGTGCTTGTAGGTCTAAAATAGTTTCTTTCATGGTTTTATTTTCGGCAATAACAGAGGTGAGCTGGGTGGTCATAGCGTTGACAGAATGTTGTAGTGATTTGTTTTCTTTAGTGAGTGTGTCTATTTAGTCCTGATTGAATTCCAAGCTTTGGCGGAGTGCCTGGAATTCCCTGTGCAGTACTTCAATAAGTGCGATTCTGGTGTCAAGTCTGGTAAGTTTATTTTCAATGGAGATGAGTATTGTCGCTTACCTCTGTGCAGCATGGTGGTTTCGGAGATGTGGATGGTGTTGTATCTGGGCTGGAGAGTGATCCGTATCTGCCATACGGACTCTTTTGGAGGTTGGGGTGGATTTGGCTTTACCCTGTGTATCGTTTGCTTTGTCCTTATTCATGATGCAGAGTTGAAACACTCGTCTATAAATTCTTCCAGATGATCCAGGTCGCTTGATATTACAGTCCAGTTTTTTAGTGGAAAAGGGGGAGAAGAAGAAAAAAAGGGGGGGAGAGAGAAAAAAAGGGGTTTTATATCCAAGTATAGATGATTTTTTTAGTTCAGCAGTCTAGCGCAGCGCGCCGCCATCTTGAGTCTCGCACCGTCTCATGAGAGTCGCGTTCACAGGCTTGCCATTACCCGGCTCCTCCCCTTATGTTTAATCTTAAGGCTTTGCTTTCAAAAAATAAAAAAAAAATCAGCTTTGGTACGATAACAAGCTTACATTAATTGATTATTTTACTCTGCCTGGACGAGAAAAAGAAACATTTACCACATTTCAGCTTGTGTGCATATATATTTTGTAATGGAATAGAACAGAAAAGCAGTTTTTCACACTGGAGGAAGACCTTTCATAAGCGGCTCTGACATGCAGTCATACGAGCGCCCAATGGGGGTCACAGAGAGCGATGAAACACAGATCCCTGTCTGACTGAACCCGTCTATACCCTGGGCAACACAGGCACCAAACATGCATCGCCCTGTGGAGCTACTGGCCACAGTCGGCACTGGCACGGTCCGGATTCGACCCGAGATTGTGAGGCTCATCCATGCACCTCAGCGTGGCCCCTTAACCGAATGAGCCATCCAGCAGCCCCAAGCCTAATTTCAATAAAATTACAACTTATCAGTATCCTTAAGAAATGCTAACTACCATACAGAATGCCAAATAATCACTGCATTGATAGGAACCACTCAAAGCAGGTACATGAGGTAGACAGGAAATAATCAGGCCGGATGACATTTTCCCACTGTAACAGACTTTAGTACAATATGCACCAGGGAAATACCCACTACACAGCATGCAGAGGCATTCTCCAAAGACTCACTAAGTTTTCTCAGTCTTGATCATAGTTTCTAAGCATCACACCTCATAAGGTCACATCTCACAAGCATGAGGCCTCTGTCTGTGGTCACACACGTATGTTACATCAGTAATTAGGCCTCTCAGCACACAACATCCCAGCACTGAATAGTGCCTTGGACGTGGGCGGTATATCCCCATGGTGGGTGCCAGAGCTTTTTGGGTCCTCTCAGGAGTGCACTCGAGATGGCCCTGAGCTGCATTCCATCCTCCCCGGATCTCCCTCTCATCACCATGGTGACTAGAAATGTGGAGGCTGGGACAAGGCTGCAGGCCTAGGCAGAAGGGGCCAGGAGTGCATAAAGAAATACAGAAACATACACTTCCCTTCACTACCTTAAGCCTCCAAGCAGCTGTATACTGCAGAACACACAGAACAGTCTGAAGTGCATTAATCACTGCAGGTTTCCCACTGAATCTATAGGAACTGAGGCGGAGCAGTGAAAGAATGGGCAGTGATTCACTATGTGCGCTCATATAGACATGAAAACTGTTTTTCTGATTGATTAAACAGTGAATTATTTGCGAAACATTTTAATTTAAAGACATATCTGCTGCAATTATTAAGATATCTGGGGCGTTCTGGAAATGACTGTTGAAAAAATATTGTAATGTTGTAGTTTCTTTATAGAAGTTCAGTTTCACACTGAGATATTGCGTCATGGGCGCTTCCTGGTTTGAACCGTAATCTAACGCTTGGTCCTTGGCAAAAATAACAGAATCTGCATAATAAGTGTATTAAGCAGCAATAATCATTTTGCAGAGTTCTGAGAGCTAGCTTTCTAATAGTTTGTCACTAGATGGATTACAGGAGCTTTCTCTGGTCAGAGTATCACAGGCGTCAGTATGAAGTTTGGCTTTTTGTGTATTACTGTTGCACTTTTTTTATAATAAAAACAAGATACTTGTGCCCTAATGAAAAGGATAAGCACTCAATGAAGAAACCCAATCCCATTCCCAAAAGAAAGTCTAACATGCCTATGAATATTTATACTATACTATACTATACACTACGAATGTATTACATGGCCCATAGAGGCCCCCAAACAGCATTGCCAACTTCAACAGACCCGTGCTCCGTTGATGTGAGCTCCAGGTATTGACAATGCCGATGCTACATACCCTACCACATGGCCTCTAATGACCACCACAACCCAATGTGTAGATACATATGCAATGCCAGCCAGCATATCACCAGGGTTATCAATTGGGCACCTCCCTTCACCGGTGTTTCGTCAAGTTACGACACCTCGGGAAGGCTCAACAGTTAGTTCCAGTGTCCCAGAACCACCCCCCTCCATGCTAGCTCTCATTGTCCATGGTACCCACATGCAGAACTTCCTTGTGTCGAAAACAGAACTATTCCTGATAACAATATCACACATGAAGCAGAAACAGAGAAGAAAAGGAATACTCTTACCCTTTGTTTTGTGACAGTACGGGTGCTGGGACCCAGGCGCAGAGTGGGGGAAAAAAAAACACGAAACTCAAAAAGGGAAAATTAACAAGGATTTTACTCACACAAAAAAGGCAAACACAAACAGGGAACAGGCAAGGCCACAAAGGGCAAAACAACAAACTCAAAACATTCTTAAGAACAAAACACAGAACAGAACACAGGCAGGCAGCAGGCAGGGTACAGGCAGGTGGAACACAGGCAAACACATAAAAGAAACACCAGAAAATACATACGGGTCAGGAACAAAACACAAACGGGTAACAAACGCAGGCAGGTACAATGGGTCTCAACAAACGCTAGTCGGGAACAAACACAAGGAACCAGCACCCGAGTCAAGGGAACAGAGAACTTAAATAGACAGGGGTAACAAGACACAGGTGAACTCAAAAAACAATCAAACCAGAAGGAGGGGATAAGACACAGGTGGGAACAATGATGGGATAACGAGACAATGAAACAATCATACAATTAACAGGGGGGGAGCAGGACACAAAACAGAAGTGCCGCCATCTGGCGGCCCAACAGGGGAAACACAGACAGGAAAACAGGACCATGACAGTACCCTCCCCCCAAGGGACGGCTCCTGACGTCCCAGGAGGCCGACCCGGGGAGGGAGTCAACAGAGGGTGGGGGCTATAGACAGGACTCAGACAGGAACAGGGACTGGACACAGAACTGGGGCAGGAACAGGACTGGACTGGACAGGAACAAGACAAGAACAAGACTCGGGGCTGGAGGGGAACTCGGGGCTGGACGGGAACTCGGGGCTGGACACAGGACTCAGGGCAGAAACAGGACTGGACAGAAACAGGGCGGGACTCAGGACTGGAACGGGACGCAGGACTCGGGACTGGACTCGGACGGGGGAACAGGACTCGGGACTGGACTCGGACGGGGGAACAGGACTCGGGACTGGACTCGGACGGGGGAACAGGACTCGGGACTGGACTCGGACGGGGGAACAGGACTCGGGACTGGACTCGGACGGGGGAACAGGACTCGGGACTGGACTCGGACGGGGGAACAGGACTCGGGACTGGACTCGGACGGGGGAACAGGACTCGGGACTGGACTCGGACGGGGGAACAGGACTCGGGACTGGGCAGGACCCGGGCAACACGGGGAGACTCAGGGCTGGGCAGGACCCGGGCGACACGGGGAGACTCAGGGCCCGCACATCGGGCGACACGGGGAAATTCAGGGCCCGCACATCGGGCGACACGGGGGAAACTCAGGGCCCGCACATCGGGCGACACGGGGGAAACTCAGGGCCCGCACATCGGGCGACACGGGGGAAACTCAGGGCCCGCACATCGGGCGACACGGGGGAAACTCAGGGCCCGCACATCGGGCGACACGGGGGAATTCAGGGCCCGCACTCGGGCGACACGGGGACTCAGGAAACCAGGGGGGACTTGGACAGGGGCAAGGCAGACATACAGGACAGGACTGAGACGGGGCACGACAACACTGGACTGGGTTGGACAAGACTGAGGGGGAAACAGACTGCCAGATATTGGCACAATCGGGAGACCTACAAGGACAGACACAGGGACAAGCAGGCGGGGAGGCACACGGCGACACCGACGGACACACAAAGGGACAGGCAGACAGGGAAGGCGAGGGGGGAGCCCAACAACTGACATAGGGACTGACACACAGGCAAACAAGACAAAACACACGCGGACTGGCACACTGACAGACAGGCAGACAGGCGGGCAAACACGTTGGCCGATGGGCTGACGGCTTGGGGGGCAGACAAACAGGCTAACAAACTGGCTGACACACATACGGGTAGACCAACAGACAAACAGGCGGGCAGACAATTAGACAGGGGGGCCGGGGAACACACGGACACACGGTTGGGAGGACGAACACCAAAGGGAGAATGGACACCAGGGGGAGCGACGAGACCGGGGGAGGGACGACCACTGGGGGGAGGACAGACTCCGGGGAAGAGGCAACCACTGGGGGAAGCGACGACACCGGGGGAGGGGTGACCACTGGGGGAAGCGACGACACCGGGGGAGAGACGATCACTGGGGGAAGGACCGACACCGGGGGAGAGACGACCACTGGGGGGAGCGACGAGACCGGGGGAGGGACGAACACTAGGGGGAGCGAGAACACTAGGGGGAAAACGGACACTGGGGGGCGTGAGAACACTAGGGGAAGCACGAACGCCAGGGGGAGCACGAACGCCAGGGGGCAAGGTGTGGACACTAGGGGGAGCGAGAACACTAGGGAAAGAACGGACACTGGGGGGCGCGAGAACACTAGGGGGAGCACGAACGCTAGGGGGAGAACGAACGCCAGGGGGAGCACGAACACCAGGGGGCAAGGCAGGTGGCTTAGCCTGCGGGGCGGCCAGAGCAGTCTGCGGCGGCCCCTGCGGGACAACAGATGGAACTGTTGTCCTCTCCGGGGCTCTGGGCGGCTCTGGAGGCCTCTCCGGAGCTCTGGACGGCTCCGGAGGCCCCCCCGGGACTCGAGGCGGCTGCGGAGGCCCCGCTGGGGCTCGAGGCGGATCTGGGGGCCTCTCCGGGGCTCGAGGCGGATCTGGAGGCCTCTCCGGGGCTCGAGGCGGATCTGTGAACCTCTCCGGGGCTCGAGGCGGATCTGGGAGCCTCTCCGGGGCTCGAGGCGGATCTGGGAGCCTCTCCGGGCTCCAGGTGGCTCTGGGGGCCCCTCCGGGACTTGGGGCAGAGCAGGCCGTGAAGGCCCCTCCGGGACTTGAGGCAGAGCAGGCCGTGAAGGCCGCTCCGGGACTTGAGGCAGAGCAGGCCGTGAAGGCCGCTCCGGGACTTGAGGCAGAGCAGGCCGTGAAGGCCCCTCCGGGACTTGGGGCAGAGCAGGCCGTGAAGGCCCCTCCGGGACTTGGGGCAGAGCAGGCCGTGAAGGCCCTTCCTGGACTTGGGGTGGAGCAGGCCGAGGGCCCTGCCGTCTGGGCTGGGCAGGGGACAGGAACACAGACCACAGCTGTAGGGAACCCGGCTGGGCAGCCGGACGGGACCGGCGGGACCCCCGCGGGCCGGACCCTGGAAAGATCGCCAGTCGAGACCCTTCAAATGACGCAGGGCCGGGAACCACTGGCTGGGCAGCTGGAGATCTGGCCGACCGGGAGGCAGCCCGACCACGGCGCCTCCGTGACCGCCCGCCCCGGGCGCTGGGAAGCTCAAGGGCGAGGGACTCCCAGTCGCTGGGTGGCGAGTCCTCCGGGTCACTCCACCACCCCGGTGGCATGATAAACAAACAAACAAAAAAAAAAAAAACTCTGCTGGGTCCCAAACTGGCTGGTTCCTTCTGTGACAGTACGGGTGCTGGGACCCAGGCGCAGAGTGGGGGAAAAAAAAACACGAAACTCAAAAAGGGAAAATTAACAAGGATTTTACTCACACAAAAAAGGCAAACACAAACAGGGAACAGGCAAGGCCACAAAGGGCAAAACAACAAACTCAAAACATTCTTAAGAACAAAACACAGAACAGAACACAGGCAGGCAGCAGGCAGGGTACAGGCAGGTGGAACACAGGCAAACACATAAAAGAAACACCAGAAAATACATACGGGTCAGGAACAAAACACAAACGGGTAACAAACGCAGGCAGGTACAATGGGTCTCAACAAACGCTAGTCGGGAACAAACACAAGGAACCAGCACCTGAGTCAAGGGAACAGAGAACTTAAATAGACAGGGGTAACAAGACACAGGTGAACTCAAAAAACAATCAAACCAGAAGGAGGGGATAAGACACAGGTGGGAACAATGATGGGATAACGAGACAATGAAACAATCATACAATTAACAGGGGGGGAGCAGGACACAAAACAGAAGTGCCGCCATCTGGCGGCCCAACAGGGGAAACACAGACAGGAAAACAGGACCATGACATGTTTACTTTGGCCCCCAGCTGACATTATTTATCCTTAACCAAATCCACTGACTTCCTTTCAATGCTTCTTCCAACATTTCATTTACCGTCTTTCGCAAATTCTGCCCACAAATCCCCAACTCTCCCAATAATGATATAATCGATCGAGCTATAAACCCTGTGCATCCCACTTCTACCGGACAAACCCTCGCTGTTCAGTTTCTGCAGCCAAATCTGCATATCTAAGCTTTTTCCTTTCATAAACCTCCTCCACTGAATCCTCCCAGGGCACCGTCAGTTCTATGAAATAAACTATCCGCTGACTCGCAGACCATAGCACTAGGTCAGGCCTCAAGTTAGTGCTAACTATCTCTCGTGGCAAAACGAGTTTTCCTCCAAAACCTACCTGCATCCCCCAATCATTAGGTCCCATTAGGTGGCCTGACTCATGCCTGCCTAAAAACCTACCTCCTCTACATTTCTCTCCCTCACGAACAAATTGAATGGCTGAACTCTCTACCCAATTACATCCTGAATTCACCTGTACTCTTCTGCTTTCAATTCCTGCCGCTAAGCTTTTCAAAACTTGGTTGTCGCCATGTATACCGACCTTGAGAAAGACTATTCTTACAGCCTGACAGAATATGCCTCAAAGTTGCCGTCTCTGAACACAGTGGACACAACGGGTCCCCATCTACCCACTGTTTTAGGCTCTGTGGTGATGGCAGCACATCATAAGTAGCCCCTTTCAGGACTTTTATACGATATTCCTCCATATTCCACAGTTCCCTCCAGTTAAGCTTCCTCGTCTCTACACTTTCCCAGTTCATCCACTGTCCCTGCTTAGCCTGGGCCACAGCCTTTGTACACCTCACTACTTCCTCTTGTCGATGTACCTGCTCCACTACCAGCTTCCTCCTTTCTGTGGGAGCTGCTTTGCTCCATACTGGTTTCCCTGATCTGAGCCCTAAGCCCCCCCGGCCTTGTTGCACCTTACCTGCAATGTCTGTATGCCTGAGAGCTGCCTCTGCTTCCTGTACTGCCTGTCTTGAGTTCCATTTCCTCCCTCTAGATGGATTTGGGACCAAGTTACTAACTACTGTATCTTTGCTCCCTGATAGCAACAACTCTGTTCTCACCTTCGTGCACTTAAACTCCTCTGATAGACTAGTTACTGGTAGCTGGAGAATGCCTTTCCCTTACAATGCCACACTACTAATACACCAAGGAACTTCTAGCCATTTCCTAATATACAAATTAACCAACCTCTCTAGCCTTTCCACCTTTGATATTGGCACTTCATATACTGACTATGGCCACATCAACTTAGGGAATAAACCAGACTCCAAGCACCATAATTTCAACTTGCCTGGAAGCCCTGACTTCTCTATCCTTCCTATCTCCTCTACAAATGTCTTTCCTAAATTGTTCTATCTGTTCACTGTCATTCAACTCCCCATTATACCATCTACACAAACTTTTCACTGGCTGGTCCCTTATAGGTGGAATTTCTTCCTCATCTACGTAAAACTTACTCTCCATTATCTTGCCTCTAGTCAATGAAATGCTTCGACTTACTAGGCTTAATCTTCATCCTAGCCCATTTAAGATTCTCATTTAACTTCTCTAGTAACCTTTTTGTACAAGGTACTCTCATAGTAACCAGTGTCATGTTATCCATGTAAGCCCTAATTGGTGGGAGGCGCAGCCCGCCCTGCCGTCTCTCCCCACCTACCACCCACTTTGATGCTCTAATAATGGCTTCCATCGCCATTGTAAATGCTAGCGGAGGTAGGTATTATGGCAGGGTGTACTCGAGTCTCTGCCATGCTGTTGTAAAATCTGTAGTACTAAAACACATTCTAATATCTTGGAAGGATGCTTTCACCAAGTTTACAATCACCCCTGGCACTCTAAAGAAATCAAAAGCACTCCAAATAAGGCTATGCGGTACCGAACCAAACGCATTTGCCAGGTATAAAAATACCACATGTAAATCTCTTTGGCTGCCTGAATCTGGTGCCATATCATGCTAGTGTGTTCTATGCACCCTGCAAAACCTGGGATTCCTGCTCTCTGCACTGTCGTATCTATTAAACTTCTAAATAGCTTGCTAGCCTCTGTGCCTATACTAAAGAAATCTTAGAAAATCTTACCTTCTACATTCAGGAGGGATATGGTTCGAAACTGGCTTAAAACTGAGGACTCTTTCTCCTTGGGAATTAGGATTCCCCCTGCTCTACACCAAGCTCTTTGTATAACCTGTTTATTCCATACTACTCTCAGTAACCTCCACAAGAATCTTAGTACATCAGGTGCACTTTTATAAACCCAAGAGGGGACTCCATTCGGCCCTGGGGCTGAAGAAGCATTTGCACGCCTTACTACAGCTTCCACTTCCTTCCACCTTGATGGCCTAATATCCATCGTATACTCTGTCTCACCTAACGGTGGTATATCAAGAGGAAGGCCCATTTCTCTATTCTTTCCTGCATCTGAGTAAGTCTTTTAAAAATATTCCTCTACCTCTTGCGTTGAAGCTTTCAGTTGCCCTCCCTTTCCTTGGCTAAACATTCCATAAGTGTCATCAAATTGTGATTGTTGTAGACATCATAAATGATTCCATGTTTTCACTTGTGGGCAAGAACATGGGCACTGATGTTTCCTATTCTGAAGGTACCTTTTATGTTGTGTAAAATTAGATTCAGTGTGGGCTTTTTTTAATCATATGTAGACAGAATTGTATAATTTTTTCTTTATTGGGAGTATGTGGTCACAATGACCATGACATTTGTCAGTGAAATGAGGTTTCTGCGATCAGATTCAGAATGCAAAAAATCACTGACTATTCAGTGGTGTGTAAGTGCATAGTGTAATATTACGTATGAGGATATACATCTTTTACACCGCGCACTATAAAATGTGTATCTTTTACACTACAAAGTCATCATCACCCCCCCCCCCCCAAAAAAAAAACACAAAGATTTAAGGGCCACTGAATCATAACTGATTTCTCCTTGTATTCTTTCTCATTGAATCTGATCACTGAGATCTGATTCTACAAGTGTAACTCTATCCATTTTTATTGTTAAAGAATGGCATCGCTGAGCCCAGCTCGAGCGATTGGAGTTCTCCCTGTCTGCTCGTTAACAAACCCGACGGCACTTTTCGTTTTTGCACCGACTACAGGAAGGTGAATACAATCACTAAACCTGACTGTTACCCTCTCCCTAGGATGGATGACTGTGTAGACCGGGTGGGTTCGGCTGCTTATGTAAGCAAATTTGATTTGCTTAAGGGTTACTGGCAAGTCCCCCTGTAAAAACTCCCGAAGGAGATTTCCGCTTTTGTTACACCACACACTTTCTTGCAATATACGGTGATGCCTTTCGGGATGCGAAACGCTCCGGCTACTTTTCAGAGGTTGGTTAACCTCGTTGTGTCCGACCTGCCAGGTTGCGAGGCGTATTTGGATGACCTGGTAATTCACAGTGCGACTTGGGCCGAACACATTAATCAAATGGGAGAACTCTTTGATCGTTTGTCTGCTGCTAATTTAACCGTGAATCTGGCAAAGTGCGAGTTTGGCCAAGCAACTGTCACGTACTTAGGCAAAGTTGTGGGTCGGGGACAGGTACGTCCAGTTGACTCGAAGGTGGAGTCCGTGTTGGCATTTCCGACTCCACGATAGAGAAGGAGGCTTTGGCTCTGGTTCTTGCATTACAGCACTTTGACGTTTATGTAGGCTCCTCTTCACGCCCCGTCGTGGTGCAGACGGATCATAACCCACTTGTCTTCCTTCACCACATGCATAACAATAACCAGCGCCTCATGCGGTGGAGCTTATTTCTGCAGTGTTATGATTTAGACCAGTGGTGTCAAACTCGTTGCCATGGAGGGCCGTGCGTATGCAGGTTTTCATTCCAACCAATTAATGCTGCCTTAATTGAGTCCAATTACTCATTCAGCCATATGCGTTTAACTGCATTGAAGCACAGAATATAAGAAAATTTTTATTTAGACAATGCGGGTCACCATAGACGTCGGGTCACCATTGTGCACAAACCTGCATCCCTAATTCAGCAAATAATTTAACTAATTATATAATCAAGATCTGAGGCTGGAATGAAAACCTGCATACACACGGCCCTCCATGGCAACGAGTTTGACACCACTGATTTAGACATTCGGCACATCCGAGGGCGTGATAACGTTTCCTATTCTGAAGGTATCTGTTATGTTGTGTAAAATTAGATTCAGTATGGGCTTTTTTTAATCATATGTAGACAGAATTGTATGATTTTTTCTTTATTGGGAGTATGTGGTCACAATGACCATGACATTTGTCAATGAAATCAGGTTTCTACGATCAGATTCAGAATGCAAAAAATCACTGACTAGTCAGTGGTGTGTAAGTGCATAGTGTAATATTACGTATGAGGATATGCATCTTTTACACCGCACGCTGTAAAATGTATATCTTTTACACTACATAGTCATCATCGCCCCCCCCCCCCAAAAAAAAAAAATCACAAAGATTTAAGGGCCACTGAATCATAACTGACTTCTCCTTGTATTCTTTCTCGTTGAATATGATCACTGAGATCTGATTCTACAAGTGTAACTCTATCCATTTTTACATAAATCAAATAATGCGCACAGATACACCATGTACAATCATACAGTTACAGGCCAAGTATGTACTCTTGGTTACAGCTCACTGACACCATGTCTGCTGATTTTTGTGCTCATTCTGCATCATTTTACCTGGCTGTATTTTAAACACCTTTTTGACAAATCACTGTTTTAATGCTGATGGATTTATCAAGTTGGAAACTGAGTTGATTACATTAAAAAACATTTTATTACAAATGAACTGGAGCTGTTGTCACTCAATTCCGTTTGTATGGAGTTTACTCTGCTCCTGTTGGCTGTCATTGTGTATCAATACCATGGGCCCCTCTGTGGGAGAAAGGAGACTTACTATAGCTGCTGTGGACCAGAGCTCATATCTCAGCCCTGAAAATGGAAATAAATAAATAAAACAACATGTCCCACAGCTCCTTTTAGATAGCTAGGAAGTGAATCTGTAAAGAGAAAATGCCATGGAAAATCAGCTCCTCGATTTAGAAAAAAAAAACTTCACAAACAACCGATATGATGAGAAGCATAGAGATGACAAGTAACCTTACAGAAACATTCAGACACAATAATTACAAACTTATAAACAAAAATAAACATATAAGAATCGGAGATAACAAGTAGTGAAAACGGAAATTAATACACAAACATCAGCACATACGACCATGGTCACGAGGCAGTGCATGCGTCAATGTCAGGAGACTGCGGGAGTGCGATGGGTTTTTTAAAAAAATGTTTAATTGTGGAACTGAAAGTGTTCAAACTCAAATGCCATTTTAAAGACGGAGAAGAACGCAGAGAGCCTAAAAACTGAAAAAAGAACGGAGTAAGTAGTCTGTAGTGGAGTAGGATGGAGAGAATATAAACTGAAGATGAACAGGTGAGGGGAAAGCTATAGTAATCGCAACACGCTTAATTCAGTAAAACTGGAAACGGACAAAAAAATACACGAGGAGTAGCCTACTAGGCTATCATCAGGTTCCCCATTTGAGACCGAAAACAGAAGTAAGTTTTTTAAGTTTAAATAAACGGTTTACTAATGCATTTTTGTATATTTCATGACAATATTTACCTCGCTGGACATGACG
Source organism: Anguilla rostrata (assembly GCF_018555375.3). NCBI lineage: Eukaryota > Metazoa > Chordata > Actinopteri > Anguilliformes > Anguillidae > Anguilla > Anguilla rostrata. The sequence continues at coordinate 1,796,608 of NC_057947.1, forward strand.
TAGGCTATTTGCAATCCAACTCGAACTAGTGCGATCTAGTGGCATTCGTAATAATAACGTACGTCTCTTTAGAAAGCGTCTGCCAAATAAATGTAATGTAAAGTAAAGTAATGAAATAATAATAAATAATTATCTGGTTTGATTGGATCTGCGGCGTCTTTGGATACAAGTAGGTTTCTCGGGACCTGTGTATAGGCCTATCTGTTAAATGTGATTTAAGGGGAATTATTTATGGGTTAATATGCTGTTTAAAAAAACTTGAAACATGCTAAGTGAAGTTTATGTTGCCGAATGTTATAATGTATGAAGCACAATGATAGGGATATTGCCGGTAGTAGCTAGCTACGTCTTCAGGCAACAAACATGTATAGGTACTGACAACAAGAGACATATAAATATTGCATTTCTAATAAAACCAAGGAGACTCATATTAAACTTCTACACAAAATATATCCAACTAAGGCATTTATGGCTAAATTTACAGATATTGACAGCCTTTGTACTTTTTGCAATAAAGCTGATGAAACTCCTGTCCATCTGTTTTATAGCTGTGAAATAACAAAGAAATTCTGGGAAGATTTAGTATCTTACTTATTCATTCATGCTAAAAGACATTGTTTGTTATTATGATAACGAAAATAATAAAACATTGGAATATGTAGTTAACTTCTTTATTCTTATTGCAAATTTTTTTGTTCATGAACAGAAATTCTCTAACTCCCGTCCTGCCTTGCGTCTCTTTTTGATTGAACTGGATTCACTTCTATCGTCAATTAAAATACTAAAGGACAATAAAAGTAAAAAGTTGATAAAATATTTACAAAATTTTTTGAAGAACCCCCTGTTGAAATGTAACTGAAATAATTGGTTAATTTCACTCTTTACTATTGTATATCTTAATGTATATTAGTTTAATTAGTTTAATTATTTGTACTATTACTGACTATGGAATGTCTGTATTCACTCTATTCTTTTCCTTACTTTACTTTTTTTTAAAAAAAATTTTTATTTTATTTATTTTATTTATTTTTTTACCTTTTGATCTTTGGTAATTTTTTTTTTTTCCTATTATTTTATATATTGTACCATGTCTTCTGTGTTTCAATAAGATACAGTAACATTTGAAAAAAAAAACTGACAACAAGAGATTAGCCTATAGTATAGTATATACGTTCGCAACCTACCTTGCTAACATTCTACACAAAACATTGTAATGCAGCAGTCTGAGGCTGCTACACAGGGGGGATATCCAGGTGCATTACCACTAAATGTGTGTGTGTTTATGTGTTTATGTACAAAAGAAAAAAATCCCTGTAGGCTACTTCCCAGTGAACAAATACGCGTGCTCACCATAAATATTTGGAGAGTGGAGTCAAAGTAAAAAAAATTTTGTCTGTACTCAGGCAGTTTGGATTTGTGACCAAACGTATATGGACAGCATTTGACTTCTTATTGTTAGCATGTCTATGCGTGTTTGTATTAAAATACAATGTTTAAATAACAGCACTTTTTGTTTTCAGAAATTAAGAAATAATTTAAACACGTGTACAATAACCCGAATAGGAACCTGTTGATTCATCTCAGTCTTTAAAATACCTCAATTAAAATACCTCTTTATGTAGACCTGTTTGCAATATAGCACAATAAGCACAATGTGAACATGGGGTATTTATTCTACATTGCATGCATAGCTATTTCTGACATAATGTGGCTGAAGAGGGCAAATAATCCAAACGTGAAAAGCACCTAATTAAGAAAAATAACAGCTCGTTAAAATTCTGGTATCGCAATTGTGGTTAGAATGAAAACCAGCATACAGGTGGGAAACAGGACCGAGGTGGGGAACCAGATCTTTTAACAGGTCTGCTTTCAGATAAAAAATAAATCAATTTTTAAAAAATCAGTTTATGATATTTGGTGAAGAATTCGAATTATGGTCATGTATACCAGGACTATTGTCATTAGTTATAAAAATGCAGTGTTTTCCTAAGTGTGGGTTTTGTGTGCCACAAACCCTCCCCTACAAAACGATACAGAACATGTCAGTTGTTGGTTCCTCAAATCAGACTTTTCATTGAATGTGCATTCACCTACCTTTACAGTGTATACAGAATTATTGGCACTGTCAGTTGATATGAGCAAAAATGTGGATGACATTCACTTTATAAAATGTTTTCTATGCTCAGCACTATGAGACGATTATATAGTTTTATTGTGAAACCATTGCTTAGAGGAGAAAAACTATATTTTTTATTGAGAAAATAATGCATGTCATAACTCTTGGCACCCCTTGCATTTAGTTCTTAGTGCTGTTATCTTAGCAAAGGGAGGATGCACTGAGCCTTCTCTTATAATGCCTGATGAAGTGGGAGAACACATACGGTGCCTTCGGAAAGTATTCAGACTGTTATGTTTCTGTTGTCACTTCACTTTTTAGTTTACTATCTGTTTTTCTCCTGCACAATCTTTGTTTCGGTTTGTAGTATGGGCGTGGTTTTCTCTTTCTCTCTCTCTCCCCTCAGCTGATCACTCTCACCTGTTCTGGCCGCATTCTCATGCACTGGCTAATCACTAATTTCATTCACCTGTTCCCTGTTTGCATGTTCACGCTCTGTTCAATTATCTCTCATTTCACTCACCTGGTTTCCTTGGTATATATTCTCTGTCACCCTGTTCTTCCGTGCCAGATTGTGCCTCCTGTTTACAGTGCCTTTCCAGTGTTTACGCTCTTGTTTGTTTGACTCGTGTTTAGATCTTACCTGTTTTCCCGACCACCGATTTTTGCCTGCTGTCTTTGTTTTCCTGATTTCCTGTTCTGACATCCGCCTGTTTACCGACTTTGATTTTGCCTTCCGATTTTGTACTTCTGCCCCGGTGGATTTTTCTGGTTTTGATCTTTGCACGAGCTGACTACGAGACTGCCTGCTGTATTGTGTACTTCCAAATTAAATATCTCCTATGGGAGTTTCACCACTCTGTTGTCCGAGTCTGCATTTGGGTCCACCTCACCTCGACCTGTGACACAGACCCTTCACTTTTTATACATTTTGTTACATTACAGCCTTATCCTAAAATTGATTGATGAGAATAAAAATTAATTTAATCTACACACAATACCCCATAATGACAAAGCAAAAACAGGTTTTTTGAAATTGTTTTGCAAATTTATAAAAAATAAACTGAAATCACATTTACATAAGTATTCAGACCCTTTGCTATGACACTCAAAATTGAGCTCAGGTGCATCCTGTTTCCATTGATCATACTTTTGATGTTTCTGCAACTTGATTGGAGTTCACCTGTGGTAAATTCAATTGATTGGACATGATTTGGAAAGGCACACACCTGTCTATATAAGGTCTCAGTTGACAGTGCATGTCAGAGCAAAAACCAAGCCATGAAGTCACGTAGACCTCTGGTACAGATCTGGGGAAGGGTACAAAAAATTTCTGCAGCATTGAAGGTTCTAAAGAGCGCAGTGGCCTCCATCATTCTTAAATGGAAGAAGTTTGGAACCACCAGGACTCTTTCTAGAGCTGACTGCCCTGGCAAACTGAGCAATCGAGGGAGAAGGGCCTTGGTCAGGGAGGTGATCAAGAACCTAATGGTCACTCTGACAGAGCTCCAAGGTTCCTCTGTGGAGATGGTTGTCCTTCTGGAAGGTTCTCCCATCTCTGCAGCACTCCACCAATTAGGCCTTTATGGTAGAGTGGCCAGACAGAAGCCACTCCTCAATAAAAGGCACATGACAGCCTGCTTGGAGTTTGCCAAAAGGCATCTAAAGGACACTCAGACTATGAGAAACAATATTCTCTAGTCTGATGAAACCAAGATTGAACTCTTTGGCCACAGTGCCAAACATCACATTTGGAGGAAACCGGGCACCGCTCATCACCTGGCCAAAACCATCCCTACGGTGAAGCATGGTGGCAGCATCATGCTATGGAGATGTTTATCAGTGGCAGGAAATGGGAGTCTAGTCAGGATCGAGGGAAAGATGAACAGAGCAAAGTACAAAGAGTTCCTTGATGAAAACCTGCGCCAGAGCGCCCAGGACCTCAGACTGGGGCGAAGGTTCAGTTTCCAGCAGGACAACGATCTTACGCACAAGACAATGCAGGAGTGGCTTCGGGACAAGTCTGTGAATGACATTGAGTGGCCCAAGCCAGAGCCCAGACTTGAATCCGATCGAACATCTCTGGAGAGACGTGAAAATAGCTGTGCAGCAATGCTCCCCATCCAACCTGACAGAGCTTGAGAGGATCTGCAGAGAAGAATGGGTTAAATACCACAAATACAGGTGTGCCAAGCTTGTAGCGTCATACCCAAAAAGACTCAAGGCTGTAATTGCTGCCAAAGGTGCCTCAACAAAGTGCTGAGTAAAAGGTCTGAATACTTATGTAATTGTGATATTTCAGTTTATTATTTTTTATAAATTTGCAAAAATTTCTTTACCTGTTTTCGCTTTGTCATTATGGGGTATTGTGTGTAGATTTGAGAATAAAAACTAATTTAATCAATTTTAGAATAAGGCTGTAATGTAACAAAATGTGGAAAAAGTAAAGGGGTCTCTGAACACTTTCCGAAGGCACTGTACAGGGATCTGAAACGATCTCTCCTTGCAGAATCTCTCCACTGCCAAATTATGTACCCTTCTGTCCTGCTCCGTTTTCTGTTATTTCGTCGAGATGCACTTTTAGTGTTTGGAGGGTGGGGCTGTCCACGAGGGTGACTGGTGCCAAGTGGTCGGGTAGTATTTGCCTTCCAAAACCACGCCCATTTCTCTGTCACAGTGCTAATAAGTAATGTGTCTCAGAGGAGTCTTTAAATATTTCACAGACAAACAGATACGATGAGAAACATGCAAATAACAAATAACCTCACAGATTGTCTAAAAAAGGAAAACAAACAATCAATGACTGGAAATGGCACATACCAAACGTACAGACATCATAATAGCAAAATCCACACCAAATCTTATAAACAAAACCAGTCAGTTAAAAATTGGAGATAATAAATAACTTTAGTATTAACAGAAATTACTCACCATAAACTTTAGAATATTGCATAACAGCTGTAACTGATTATGTTAGTGTTTTTGCCCACATTAAAAGTAATGTAGGCAAAAACACAAAGACAATTCAGCACTAACATCTGTGGATTTTATTTCAGTGAATCTATTTCTTAACTAAATTAATATATCTGTTTATTAAACAATTTACATGTTAAATTCAGTTCATGGTTTTGTCAGAAAAGTTTCTTTCTTTTCCAACTAGTGTCATATTTATTAATAAACTTATTCTTAAGAAAATAATTAAGACACATTAGTAACAACTGGATTTTCCCACATGGCACTAATAGGCTTATGGAAGCCTATTTCTCTTGAACAGAGATTTATGGATAGAAAAACAGTTTTGTTGTACATGATGAGCATTGTGTTGACAGGGAAGTCAGAATTTAGTTTTCTCTATAATGAAGCAGTTTGGATTTGTGCAGATTGTAGAAATGTAAAATGTGGGCAGAATGTACAGAACATGGCATGTTATTGCTACAGTTTAGTTAAAGCACAGTAGGATACTGAGGCCAAACTGGTAATACAGAGCTACACAAGCAATGCAGCATTAGTGTTACAGTTTTATAGTTCTCCATAGAGAAGAAGGCTGCACATTCGGTTACCTGTTGCCTAGTTAGGTCAGGCGATGGTTCCACTGACGGCACAGAGCAACTGACACGTTTTGATACTTGCAGGGACAACAGCAGAGACAGTTTCCACAGGATGAACGTTCAACTAAGGAACTAAATTTAACAGAGGTAAGCCCTAGTAGCCCCTTCACATGAGCTGTCTTTCTTTCCATTTGAAATTCAGTTCACTCTGTCATAGGCTGTTCAATTCAATCCGTCATAGGCTGTTCAATTCACTGTATCATAGGCTATTCAGCTCACTCTGTCATAGGCTATTCAGCTCACTCTATCATAGGCTGTTCAGCTCACTCTGTCATAGGCTGTTCAATTCACACTATCATAGGCTATTCAGCTCACTCTGTCATAGGCTATTCATCTCACTCCGTCATAGGCTATTCAGCTCACTCTATCATAGGCTGTTCAGCTCACTCTGTCATAGGCTGTTCAGCTCACTCTGTCATAGGCTATTCATCTCACTCTATCATAGGCTGTTCAGCTCACTCTGTCATAGGCTATTCAGCTCGCTTTGTCGAAGGCTATTCAGCTCACCTTATCATAGGCTATTCTGTTTATTCTGTTGTCATTGCTAAAACATTTAGAATCTGTCCCTTTAAATGTTCAGCTATTTTTTCTGCAGTTGAACATTGTTAAATATGATATATTGTTGAAATAATGGCATACATTTCATTAAATAATTTTACTATATGAGTGCCTAAATTCCTTGATCCTGGCTGCCACAAGATTGTCTCCCTCACACCCTGCTATTCACACACTACAGTATTTGTGTAATTATGATACACACCCTGCTATTCACACACTACAGCATTTGTGTTATTATGATACACACCCTGCTATTCACACACTACAGTATTTGTGTTATTATGATACACACCCTGCTATTCACACACTACAGTATTTCTGTTATTGTAATACACATCCTGATATTCACATACTATCATATTTCTGTTATTACAATGCACATCCAGTTACTTTCTCTCCCGCATTCATGATATTTATGTTTTAAAGAGTAACAGAAGGAATATTTGGCAATATCCAGGCATGAACCCCCAAAAACAAGCAGTGAGGTAAAGATAAACTCCCGGATGGGAAGAAAAAACACTCAAGCGGTCGGTGGCCAGAAAAAAGAAATCTCAGGAGGAATCCAGCTTCAGATGTGCATTCTTACACATTTTGATATTTGAATATTCTTCAGGGTTGATGTACGGATATCATTTAACTGTGAAAACTAGATGAACTAACCTTGAAAAATATCAACGTCTCCTGAGTTGAAAGCAAATTTTGCTGCTGCAATTACAGTCAGCACAAACTTTTTTGGGGGGTTCAGGCCTGGTAAAGCCATTGTAAAGCATCTTTGTGACAGCATCGTCACCAGAACCATAGTTTTTCCTATCACTGCTGATACAGAGTGTCTTCTACAGGATATAACTATTATGACATGTTAGCTGTCAACTCCAAGAATTCTTAAGAGCGACTTTTAAGTAACAACAGAAAAATAATTAAAAACAGAGGGGTACCCTTTTTTTGCGGGGGAGAGCCAATGGAGGAAGAGGCGGGTGGAAGTTCTTGGAGTAGTGTTCAGGGGAATAAGAGGAAGCCATTTGACGAGAGTGGCGGGGATAGCCCAAAAAGCAATGCCAAAGTTAGGAGAGTGGAGGGTGAGGAGTTTAAAGTATTGGTTTCAGTCAGACATAAGCAGTGATGATTCTAACCTGATGAGACTGACTAAACTAGCTGGAGAGATTGAAGATTGGTTATGTCAGTCATCCAGTCAGGCTGTTAGTGCCAGCCCCACTGCGGTGCTTCAGATGTTCGAGGTTAGGTCATGTGACTTCAGTGTGTAGAGAGGTGCTGCTGCAGGTGTGGGGGGAACCATGACTACTCAGTGTGGGGGAGGGGTTGGGTCTAATTGCAGTAATCATTGGGGGTGGGGGTGGGGGGCACAGTGCAGCCTTTAGGGGATGTGTAATGCAACAGCAGGTGCAGGAGATACAGGTACAAGGCTGTCAGTCAGGTATCACATGCTGAAGCTGTGAGGGAAGTCAGACAGGTGTGTGGTTCCACAGCACCTTCAATAAGGCAGGATGGGAGATCAGTGAAGAGAACACACGGGCCTGTACACACAGGTGCCCCAGACAGACAGCCTGGTACTTTGATGGTTGACAAGGTACAGTTTTTAGGTTTTCTGGCTAATGTAATTAACATTTCTGCCCAAACTGATAGTGCACAAAAATCACTGTGAATGCTGCAGGTGTGCATTTAGGGATAACTGGAGTGACAGTGGAGGACTTGACCGGGTTGTTGACTCCAGCAATGGCACATCCGTCTCAAAGTGGTGATTGACCGTCTAGTTTACAACTGGAGTTTTTTAAACGTCTCTACTTGTGTTAGGTGGCCAATGGGCAGAAATTTAAAAAATTTGGTTAAGAGTTGCTTGAGTTGTCTGACCTTCTCTGCATTGAAGAAACTTGGCTAACAGCACACCTGCAGTTTGTCCTATCAGGGTATAGATCAGTGTGGAGGGACAGGCAGGTTGGTCAGGGGGGAGGGTGCTGCACCTTTGTGAATGATGGGTTATCATTTAGAGAGCTGGTTGTAAGCGCTAAGAGTGAATGAGTGGTGGAGGAGGTATGGTTGGGTACAGGGGATGATGCTGTAGTGGTGAATTTTTATAACCAGAGTTTTGACCTGCCCCTTCATTACCTTGAGGGAAAACTCCAGCTTAGGGCTAATAAGATGATTTGAAGTGGAGATATGAATTCCTACAATACACTTTGGGGTAGAAAGTTGGCTAACAGAAATGGTGCTGTTGTGGATAAATTTATGGATAGCCAGGTATTGGTTTGCCTGAATGATAGGTGGTGTGCACAGTCTGATGTTATTTTGGGGACGTCATCAGTGTTGGACCTTACAGTACCTTAGTGTGCAGCTCTATGGCTGGTGGGTATGAATGGAGGTCTGGGAGGATTCAGCTGTAGGGACTGACCGTTATCTAATACTGTGTAAAATAGGGACAGAAGCATCTAGGGAGGAGTGGGTGTCCCCGGGTAGATGGCGCTGGGAAAAAGGAGGTGTTCAGTCAGGTCTGTGAAACTGGAGCAGCACAGATCCAGGTAGATTGTGATATAGATGATTCAGTAACTGCATCATCTGAAGTCCTGTTAGCTGCCTTGTCAGCTGCTGTCCCTCAGACTGAAGGGAGAAGGATGAGGAAGGTGGTGCCGTGGTGGTCACCAAAATGTTCTAAGGCTGTTTGAGCACACAGCCCTGCGCTCAGGGTCCTGCACAAGAACCTTCCTCCAGACTGTGCTGGAGTATCAGAGGGCGAGAGCAGTGGCCAGGAGAGTCATCGAGGCAGGGGAGGTGTGGCGTATGATTAGGAAAATGCCAGGAGTGTCTAAGGGGCTTTTGTTTGAGTGACTTGAAACAGTTTAGGAAACTTTGGATAGCATTGCTTTTTAATACAGCTTCTTTAATTTTGGTGAGGCGAGATAGCCTATATTCTTTTGTAGTACAGTAACTTGGCATCATTTTGATCTCAATACTTTTAATGGCAGGCTTATATTTTGCCAGTTTTAATGAATGACTTTGTGCTTTGTATGTGTGAGTAACTTGGCATTTTTGTATGTTGAAAACATGTTTTTCATGAGATTACAATATACACCAGTGAGATACACACTACACAGCATGCAGAGGAATTCAATTAAATGACAACTTATCAGCATTCATAAGAAATGCTAAGTACCATACAGAATGCCAAATAATCTCTGCATTATTATGAACCATTCCATTTGTACATTACGGTAGACAGGAAATCATCAGGTCAGACGACATTTTCCCACTGTAACAGAATTTAGTACAATATGCACCACTACACAGCATGCAGATACATTCTCCAAAAACTCACTAAGTTGTCTCAGTCTTGATCGTAGTTTCGAAGCATCACACCTCATAAGGTCACATCTCGGGGCGACATAGCTCAGGAGGTAAGAACGATTGTCTGGCAGTCGGAGGGTTGCCGGTTCAAACCCCACCCTGGACGTGTCGAAGTGTCCTTGAGCAAGACACCTAACCCCTAACTGCTCTGGCGAATGAGAGGCATCAATTGTAAAGCGCTTTGGATAAAAGCGCTATATAAATGCAGTCCATTTACCATTTACCATCTCATAAGCATGGAGTCTCTGTCTGCGGTCACACACGCGTGTTACATCAGTAATTAGGCCTCTCAGATCACACAACACAACAGCACAGTATAGTACCTGGGACGGGGGTAGTATATGCCCATTGTGGGTGCCAGAGCTTCTTGAGTCCTCTCAGGAGTGCACTTGGGACGGCCCTGAGCTGCATTCCATCCTCCCCGTAGCTCTCCATCGCTCTTCTCCCTCATCGCCACGGTAACTGGGAATGTGGAGACTGGGACAAGGCTGCAGGCCTAGGCAGAAGTGGCCAGGAGTGCATACATAAATACAGAAACATTCACTTCTCTTCACTACCTTAAGCCTCCAAGCAGCTGTACACTGCAGAGTCTGAAGTGCATTAATCACTGCAGGTTTCCCACTGAATCTACAGGAACTGAGGCGGAGCAGTGATTCACTATGTGCACTCATATAGACATGAAAGCTGTTTTTCTGATTAATCAAACATTTAATTATTTGCAAAACATTTTAGTTTACAGTCACACCTACTGCAATTATTAAGACATAAGAACACCTGTGGAGTTCTAGAAAAGACTGTTGTAAAAATAATATTGTAGTTCTTCTAAACAGCCACCAGATGGTAGTGGAAGTTCAGTTTCACACTAAACTGTCGTCTCATGGGCGCTTCCTGGTTCGAACTGTAATCTCATGTTTGGGCTGTGGCAAACATAATATAATCTGAATAACAAGTATATTAAGCAGCAATAATGATTTTGCAGAGTTCTAATAGCTTATCACTAGATGGATTACAGGAGCCTTTTCTGGTCAGAGTGTCACAGGCATCGGTAAGAAGTTTGGCTTTTTGAGCATTGCTACACTAAGAGTTTAGTTGATTATTGCAGACATCATAAATGATTGCATGTTTTCACTTGTGAGCAAGAACATGGGCACTGATGTTTCTTATTCTGAAGGGACCGTTTATGTTGTGTACAATTATAGATTCAGTGTTGGCTTTTTAAAGTCTGCAGACAAAATTGTGTAATTCTTTCTTTATTAGGAGTATATGGTCACAGTGACCACAATATACATTATTGAAATCAGATTTCTGTGATCAGATTCAGATACAAGAAATCTTAGACAAATAAAATGGTCTATAAATACACCCCCCTCCCTTGTCACAATGATTTAAGGGCTTTTAGTGTATTACTGTTGCTTTATGAGTGTCATCAAATTGTCATTGTTGCAGACATCATAAATGGTTGCATGGTTTCAGCAAGAACAGGGACACTGATGTTTCTTATTCTTAAGGGACCTTCTATGTTGTGTAAAATTCAGTGTTGGCTTTTTAAAATTTGTAGGCAGAAATAGTAGTTCTTTCTTCATCTGGAGTACATGGTCACAGTGACCACAGTATTTGTCATTGAAATTAGATTTCTGTGATCAGATTCAGAATACAAGAAATCATTGACAAATAAAGTGGCCCATACATGCATACCCCCAATTGTCCATATAGGTGTATGCATGTTTTACACTGTGCACTGTAAATGTGTGTCTTTTACACTGCATAGTCCTCATACCACAAAGATTTAAGGGCCACTGAATCATAAATGGCTTATCCATGTATTCTTTCTCATTGAATCTGATCATGAGATCTGATTTCACACACGTTACTCTATCCACTGTAACATCAAATAATAGCCACAGATACACTGTACAATCATACAGTTACAGGCCAGTGTGTATTATTTTGGTTACAGGTCACTGATAGCATGTCTGCTGATGATATTTTGTGCTTGGTCATTATATTTAATTATAACTGGCTGTATTTTAAAGGCCTTTTTTGACAAATCATTGTTCATAATTATGTTGATGTATTCATCAAGTTGGAAAGTCAGTTGATTATCCATTGAGTAAACATGTTTGTGGTGTGGGGATGGCTGGTTTAAGCAGCCACACCTGCCCTGGGTCAAGCTAATTAGACCTGGCCAATTGGATAATTGGTGAAGAATTAGATAATTGGCCAGGCTAATTGGACCCAGGAACAGGAGTGGCTGCACCTGTGCGTAGTGAGGTAATCACTGCGCACAGGTTAAATCTGCCATCCCCACCCACACCAGGGAGCTCTCTGTCATGACAGGGTTTTTACATCTGCTCATTTGGCTGTTACCATCTTGCCAAACCCTCGTGGAGTAAATGTGGACTGTCTGAACATCTTCTCCCTGTGTCTCTGTGCTGGAGGGCCCCAAAGAAAGCCACTTCGGTGGCCTGTGGCAGGCGTGTTTGCCACAGTGGCGCCCAACGTGGGGCTCCTCCGGCACAGCAAAGAGGCACAGGAGGGCCAGCCAGGAAGCACACTGGAGGAGGGGCGGCTGAGGTGTTCCCGACAGGGCTTCGGGTGGATCCTCCGGGCCAAAAATGGGGAGCTGAAGATGACCAGGGAGGGGAAGGAGGCAATCCTCAGCTGGGATGCTGAGGAGCTGCACCTGGCCGAGAAGGCAGGTCAGCGACGGGCGGTGCACGAGAGGTGGTCGCGCCGTGAGCTGGACTTGGCCGGGAAGGCGGGTCAGCCACGGGCGGCGCACGAGCGGTGGCCGCGCCGTTTTGCTTCCTTTCTCGTCCGTTTTGGTTGTTTTTAGTTCTTTGTTTTGGCCTGGTTGGTTTGCCCGGAGCCCATGAGGGGATAAGCCTGCAGCCGCCTGCCAGCAGAGCCGACTGGCGGCCACCACAGCCACGAGGGTTCCTGGTCCCCAGCACCACACGGCCAGTCCACCAGCCCACCAGCCCAGCCACCCCACCACAGCCCCTGGAACAGCCCAAGCCGGTGACGCCCCCACCAGCCAGCAGAGCAGCCCAGGACTTCCCGTGCTCCGGGAGGGAGGAGGAAGAAGGGCTGCCTTGTCGTCAGAAGGAGGGGCACAGCATGTACTGGACTGTTCCGGGGCCACCCACCCTGACTTTTTTTTTTAGCGTGTTTACAGTTTTTTATTTTTATTTGTCTTTTGCTTTGTTGGGAGTGCAGGGGTGGTGGGGGGGGGGTAGGCTTCGGCCAGGGATTCTCCCTGGCCTCAGTTTGGCGTTGGGGGTATGTGGTGTGGGGATGGCTGGTTTAAGCAGCCACACCTGCCCTGGGTCAAGCTAATTAGACCTGGCCAATTGGATAATTGGTGAAGAATTAGATAATTGGCCAGGCTAATTGGACCCAGGAACAGGAGTGGCTGCACCTGTGCGTAGTGAGGTAATCACTGCGCACAGGTTAAATCTGCCATCCCCACCCACACCAGGGAGCTCTCTGTCATGACAGGGTTTTTACATCTGCTCATTTGGCTGTTACCATCTTGCCAAACCCTCGTGGAATAAATGTGGACTGTCTGAACATCTTCTCCCTGTGTCTCTGTGCTGGAGGGCCCCAAAGAAAGCCACTTCGGTGGCCTGTGGCAGGCGTGTTTGCCACAATGTTATTACAAATAAACTGCAGCTGTTTGCACTGAATGAAAATTTCATCTTTTAATTCTAATTGCGCTAGTAATGGAGCAAAGCATGGTTCAGGGAGCAAAGAAATATCCAGTGGCCACAGTTGGAGAATTACAGAACTTGGTTGCATAGGGGGGTCACCAAGTTTCTATTAATTGCTACATTAGATGCTCCAAAATTAGATGCTACCTCCATGCCAAAAGGCTATTTGGAATGGCTTCAGGAAAAATGGTTTTGCTGGGAGTAATCAACAGTTTCAAGAATCTAAATTGTCTCCTTTGTCTCATCTACTGTGGTCCTGAGAGATGACATTAGAGCTCTTTGGCCAAGCATAGCTGTTATTTCATTTGTGGCCTTTCTGTTAGCTTGAACTAGTCTGCCCATTCTCCTCTGATCTCTCATTAACAATGTTTTTTGTTTATCACACCATTCTCTGTAAACTCTAGAGACTGTACTGCATGAAAATCCCAGGAGGGCAGCTGTTTCTGTGATGCTGGAACCACCATATCTGGCACCATCCATCTGGCACAGTCAAAGTCGCTTAGATCATACATCTTGCCCATTCTAATAGGTAAGGAGCGGGCCTTGTAACCTATAGGTCACAGGTTTGAGTCCCAGGTATGACACTGCTGTAGTACCCTTGAGCAAGGTACCTAACCTGCATTACTTCAGTATATATCCAGCTGTATGGATGTAATGTTAAAAAATATTATAGAAAAAAGAAGTTGTGTAAGTCACTGGATAGGAGAGTTTGCTAAATGCCTGTAATGTAATGTCTACATTGAGTTACAGCCACATAATGTGCGGTTAGGAGTAGCCTATTTGCATTAATGAGGGGGTATTCCAAATAAATGTGCCGGTATATAACACAAAGGATATAAGTTTGGTGTTAGAGTCTTTATTGTCCCAATGGGGCAGTTTGTACTGCAGCATAGTATATAATAAATAGCAATAACTATATAAACATTAAAATCATTGCAAAACCATGATTATAACTTAAGAAAGCCAGTGACACTTGGGATAAAAGAGTGTTTAATCCTGTTTGTTTTTAACATAGGGATCCTATTTTAAAATAGGGAGCCTACACCGATCAGCCACAACATTAAAACCACCTGCCTAATATTGTGTAGCTCCCCCTTGTGCCGCCAAATCCACTTTGACCCATCGAGAGTTTTTAAAATCACGTGGAAATAATTCACCCTCTAACAATATCTTAGCTTTTTATAGCCCTGTAGCAACTAGATAGGACATGGTGGCATAGTGGTTAGCACTGTCGCCTCGCAGCAGGAAGTTCGTGGGTTCGAATCTCGGCTTGGAGCCTTTCTGTGCGGAGTTCGGATGTTCTGCCCATGTTCTCGTGGGTGTACTCCGGTTTCCTCCTACACTCAAAGACATGCATGTTAGGTGCGCTCCTGCACGTGCCCTTGACCAAGGCACTTGCCTCAGAACTGGAGTTGGTCCCCTGTGGCAGCCCACTGCTTCTAGGTAACTAAGGATGGGTCAAACGCAGAGGACAGATTACCCCACGGGGTTCAATAAAGTATGTCTTATCTTAATAATGTAATAAACTACCAATAGTGTAATAACTCCCAATAATGTAATCCATTTTAAATTTTTATGTAATAAAAACCAATAATGTAATAAGTTGTCGTAGTAGTGTACTTCATTGATCCCCGGGGGAATTTGCACTGTTGCAGCATAAAAGACAATGAAGTAACACAATCAGATACAAATTTACAGTAGAATCAAAATATCAGATACAAATATACAGTAGATACAAATATATACAGAAATACAAATATACCAGAGCCTCTGGTATATTTGTATTTCTGCATGTATGGTCCAGAGGACACCTTCAGAGCTGGAGACGGGTCAGAGCTGTTTTGGCGGCACGAGGGGGACCTACACAATATTTGGTAGGTGGTTTTAATGTTGTGGCTGATCGGTGTATATCTGCGCTCTGAGGGAAGTAATACAAATGAATTGAACAGGGGATGCTGGGAATCCCTCAGAATGGACTGGGCCTTATAGATCCCATCTGATAGAGCTGGGAGGGGTCAACTGTATCATGATCCTGCCAGCTAATTTTACAATCTTGGCCAGTCTACTCTTGCACTTACGATTTAGGTTACCAAACCAGCAGATCATATTAAAGGTTAAAAAAGATTCAAGTAAAGACTTATAAAAGATAGTCATCAGCGTCGTGTCCACCTTGAAACTTCGGAGTAATAACTATTAAATGGGGAGAGGATGTGCTTATGCAACATTGAACAGTTCATTAAAATAAAAGATTATTGTTGTATGTATTCATATAATCATTTTCTCATTCTTCTGAGACAGACTTTCATGTTTGTCCTCTGTGGAGGACATGACATTTCTAGTTCTGTCTTCAAGCCTTCATAACAGCTGAATTGTCTCTGTGTCTATAATACATAATGGTCTTTAAATGTCATAAATGTGGATGTGAGATTGCATGACCTGGCGGTCTTTCCAGAGTTAAAATTAGTTTTTTAAAATTTCAGGAATAATAAGTAAAACTGCACTTATAAAGCATTATTCCTAACTGATTGTTTTTATTTTTTTTATATTTGTATTTTTATTTGTATTACTATATATATATACAAAAAATACAGAAAAAATATGTAATTTTGAACCTATTTTCCCCTGGGTCTCAGGAGGATAAAGCTTAGCTGCTGATATCATTTTAAAATGCTCCCAAACTGCAGACCGCTCTCTTGTTTCTGGCTGGTTCCATCTCTGCACAATGTCTCGGATTCTTAAACCAGTCATCGTGACTCACTAGCTCACAACTGACATGAACTGCTTGCTCTACCCACGAAACCTGCGCCAAAGCTTTGCTTCCTTTGAGTCAGTTACCAAAGCGGTCACATGGTTGTGCGTACCGAATGAAGCTTCAGACGTCATTTATCATGTGATCATGGCTGAAACTAATCAAGCCTCGGCACACTGTTTCTAGTGCGCTGTGGTGTTCTTCCTGACACACGCTCAGGAGCTTTGGTTTCAAGGGTGACACCACTCCTTTTGAGATGTCTGTGTAGTACATGTTCAGGGCCCATTTAAATTCTGCATTGCATCCAGTCAAAATTACGCTATATTGTGTGTGTCTCTGTGTGTTCATGTGAGTGTTCAGTGTGTTCTCATGTGTGTTTACAGGCTAATTTGGGTTAGAAGCCACTTGTGGTCCAGTCTGGTCTGATGTGTTCCCATCTCCTTAGATAGGGGGCGCTGTTTTCAAAAATGAGTCTGTCAGAGGAGCCAGAGACCAAAGGAGGAAACCTCAGCACTGAGAGGAAGAGATATAAATGCATGAATCAGATATTTAATGTCATATGAGTTAGTTCTGCAGTAAGAGGATTAGTTTAACTGGAAGCTGTCTCCATGTGCTGTGAGTTAGAACTGCAGTAAGAGGATGAGTTAAACTGGAAGCTCTGTCTCCATGTGCTGTGAGTTAGAGCTGCAGTAAGAGGATGAGTTTTACTGGAAGCTCTGTCTCCATGTGTTGTGAGTTAGAGCTGCAGTAAGAGGATGAGTTTAAATGGAAGCGCTGTCTCCATGTTTTGTTCACAGGGTCCAGGTAGAAAGAGCAGGGTCACCTGTTCCCAGCTGTCTGTCTATGAGGAGTGGAGAGTCAATGGATAAGGTACTCAACTTCAGAGGAGAGTTACCAGGTGATTCAAGGTAAATGAACAGGTTCATTTTGACACTTCACTGTTTAATTAAACCTAAATTTCACTGACAACTTTGAGGGCTAGGTTGGGTGCCCCGTGTTACATTCACTTGAAGGTGGGTGTATTATGTCGTATTCAGCCCAGATGGCAAACGACTTCAGCCTGGACCTGCACCGATTTCGGCACTACACTGCTGACTTAAGGCCAGAATCAGTGCAGATCCAGCCCGGAGTCACTTGCTATCTGGAAGGTGTAGATAGTGGTAGGGTGTCCTCCTGGCAACTGTAGAGTTGCTGGTTTGAGCCTGTGATGGAGATGTAGAGATGCTGACTTATATCTGGAGAGATGAAGTTGGGTCTGTACACAAAATAAAAAAACTCTCATTGGGCTCTTGAGCAAGGCCCTTAACATAAAAACTGCTCCAGAGGCTTTACACTTCTTCCCACTCTCTCCTCTTTTGCTACTCTTCTCTCTGGCATTTATCCCAGGGTGTATTTGCAAAAGTTAGATCAGCAGTAAGAGGATGAGTTTAACTGGAAGCTGTCTCCAAGTGCTGTGAGTTAGATCTGCAGTAAGAAGATCAGTTTAACTGGAAACTCTGTCTCCAAGTGCTGTACGTTAGAGCTGCAGAAAGAGGATGAGTTTAACTGGAAGCTCTGTCTACATGTACTGTGAGTTAGAGCTGCAGTAAGAGGATGAGTTTAACTGGAAGCTCTGTCTCCATGTGCGGTGAGTTAGATCTGCAGTAAGAAGATCAGTTTAACTGGAAGCTCTGTCTCCATGTGCTGTGAGTTAGAGCTGCAGTAAGAGGATGAGTTTAACTGGAAGCTCTGTCTCCATGTGCTGTGAGTTAGAGCTGCAGTAAGAGGATGAGTTTTACTGGAAGCTCTGTCTCCATGTGTTGTGAGTTAGAGCTGCAGTAAGAGGATGAGTTTAACTGGAAGCTCTGTCTCCATGTGCTGTGAGTAAGACCTGCAATAAGAGGATGAGGTTAACTGGATCTTTGCCTCCATGTGCTGTGAGTTAGAGCTGCAGTTAGAGGATGAGTTTAACTGGAAGCTCTGTCTCCATGTGCTGTGAGTTATACTTGCAATAAGAGGATGAGGTTAACTGGATCTTTGCCTCCATGTGCTGTGAGATAGAGCTGCAGTTAGAGGATGAGTTTTACTGGAATCTCTGTCTCCATGTTTTGTTCACAGGGTCCAGGTAGAAAGAGCAGGGTCACCTGTTCCCAGCTGTCTGTCTATGAGGAGTGGAGAGTCAATGGATAAGGTACTCAACTTCAGAGGAGAGTTACCAGGTGATTCAAGGTAAATGAACAGGTTCATTTTGACACTTCACTGTTTAATTAAACCTAAATTTCACTGACAACTTTGAGGGCTAGGTTGGGTGCCCCGTGTTACATTCACTTGAAGGTGGGTGTATTATGTCGTATTCAGCCCAGATGGCAAACGACTTCAGCCTGGACCTGCACCGATTTCGGCACTACACTGCTGACTTAAGGCCAGAATCAGTGCAGATCCAGCCCGGAGTCACTTGCTATCTGGAAGGTGTAGATAGTGGTAGGGTGTCCTCCTGGCAACTGTACAGTTGCTGGTTTGAGCCTGTGATGGAGATGTAGAGATGCTGACTTATATCTGGAGAGATGAAGTTGGGTCCTTACACAAAATTAAAAAAGCTCTCATTGGGCTCTTGAGCAAGGCTCTTAATATAAAAACTGCTCCAGAGCCTTTACACTTCTTCCCACTCTCTCCTCTTTTGCAACTCTTCTCTCTGGCATTTATCCCAGGGTGTCTGCAAAAGTTAGAGCTGCAGAAAGAGGATGGGTTTAACTGGAAGCTCTGTCTCCAAGTGCTGTGAGTTAGATCTGCAGAAAGAGGATGAGTTTAACTGGAAGCTCTGTCTCCATGTGCTGTGAGTTAGATCAGCAGTAAGAAGATCAGTGTAACTAGAGGCTCTGTCTCCATGTGCTGTGCGTTAGAGCTGCAGTAAGAGGATGAGCTTAACTGGAAGCTCTGTCTCCATGTGCTGTGAGTTAGAGCTGCAGTAAGAGGATGAGTTTAACTGGAAGCTCTGTCTCCACGTGCTGTGAGTTAGAGCTGCTGTAAGAGGATGAGTTTAACTGGAAGCTCAGTCTCTATGTTTTGTTCACAGGATCCAGCAGTCACTGAAGTCCAGCTCTTTTGAAGAAAAGAGTTCAGACAAATTATCTTCTGCAAAAAAGGTATGAGTTATTATGTGTGTTTTTTGTGCAGTTAATTCATTTGAGTATTCAGTATTTAATGCCTATATAATGTAGTGCAAGGGTAATGTTTACATGTGCTAAACATTGCTCTTAACATTAATAACATATTGCACATATTTTATATTATTCATGACCATCCAATGTGGAATTTCATATGAACACAATAAACCGGTCATGGTTCCTTATTCCATTTGCTATGCGGCGTCTTGGGTTGTGCTAATCGACGCCATTCCGTGCTAATCGGCTACTCAGTATCCCTGTTGAGGAAACTGAGTGCTGTTTCAGGTAACTGAGTGTGGTCATTTTCAGGACCGCCTGAGGGCGCTCCGTGATTGCTTTTGATTACGACCGATTGTTTGCACGTGATTTAGAGAACTTATATACGCTCACAGGAAATCCGTTCTTCGGTTTAGTGTTTACTTACGTACGCGATAGGCGGTACAGAGAAAAGCTCTCTTAGAGAAAAGTGTGGTAAGGAAAAAGGCATAGGATTTTGAATATAGCTTTTTGTTTTGATTAGTAGTAAGACTTCGGTCCTACTAGTCACTTAGCTTTATTCCTTATTTTCCTTAATACGTCTTTTTTGCCTTCCTCGTTACGAGGCACCTTTTCTTTGCTTTTCTCCCGACTGCACTGCAGTCTTACTAAAATTCTACTCACTCCTTACACCTTAGTTTGTTCTCCCGCTGAGACTATTACTTTGTGTTGGGATATTCTCCCTTAGAAGTTGAGTCTTCTTTTCGTTATCCCCCTCAAGTTTCTTACTGAGACCTAGTGGTTTCCACTTCGGTGGTTACTTAAGGAAACCCCCTTTTGAATTCACTGTAGTTGCGTGTGGTCATCAACACTTCCCCACCCTCACAAAACCAGCTTTTTACTTAAATATTTAAAAAATGTGATAAAAATTGCTCTGTTTTAATGATCTTAGTGCATAGTCTAAAGCATGTGGCACACATATTTAGGTTGTGTCCAGACCCACTTATACTCGTTTAATAGTGGATTATTTGAGCGCAATGTAAGGCACACGGTTCCAATGGGCTGAACTAACTGCCTTAATTAATAGGTGTGTCTTGGGCATAAGCATGTAATAAACCAGTCAGCATATCATCTCCCATTCCCTCTAAAAGCCACCTGCACTTGCACCTTGGTGGATTGATAATATAATGGTGGATTTAAAAAGACTTAGAAAAGACAGATTTACCTCTGTCATAAAAGATCTGTTTCTGCGTGAGTCCATTAAAATTCGGAGATCTAAAAAACAACCATCACGCACAGTGAATCCCGCAGACCATATTTGAAATAAATCATAAAAAGGTGATTTAAAGTGTTGAAATAAATGAAGTATTCGCTGGGCAATGTTGTGAATTTTTTCAGTCAAATGAACCATTCTGTCTGCTTGGTTGGCTGTAGATGAAGCAACTCTTCTGCCAGCTGATTCCTCCTCGCCCGTGCTGCTAGGGTATCTCGGTCCATTAATATGCATCAGCACATACAGTTCAGCATCACACCTTCTAAAGTCCTATAATGTGTCCTCATTTGTGTCTGAGGCATCCATGACTTTGGCAACGTTATGCAACACACAACTCGCCATAAAGAATATTCAGACCTTCTGAGGGCTGTATTGTAAAATTCCACCTGACTTATGCAAACATCTGAAGTGTATTTTCAGCATTCCAAACATCCTCTCTATTGGGCTACAGTGCATGTTTTTGTGAGTTTCTGATTGAATGACTATTCACACACTCTATTATATTATCTTCAGCCGTGTCTTTAAAGGTTAGCCATTGTCCCCTAACAGCCACCCCTCCAGGAGGGGGATTCCCCTAGAAGACTGCAGGTATGACTGAGTTGGCCAATATAAAGGAGTCATGTTTTAATCCAGGATAAAGTCACATCACAAAATGTCAATGTTACGGTTCACATGTATTATGACGTATTTATTTGTCATGTGTTATTATTGTGATGCAGCACACCTCTTCCTGCGTTTATTTCACACTGATAGAGCACACCGCTTCATGTGTTTATTTCACACTGATACAGCACACCTCTTCATGTGTTTATTTCAGTCTCTCCTGCGCACTTTGATGAAGCTGAAGAAGGACAAAAAGTTGAAACAGTTTCAGAGCCATCTGAGTCAGGATTGTCCAGAATGCTTAAAGAGTCTGTCTGAAGATCCTTCTGTACCGGCTAAGTTTATGAAGATGAAGGAATTGTTCAAGAGTCATCAAATTGCTGATTACCCAGAATGCACTGAGAGAGAGCCGGAGGATCCTGAGGCCCTGT
Organism: Anguilla rostrata; assembly: GCF_018555375.3. NCBI lineage: Eukaryota > Metazoa > Chordata > Actinopteri > Anguilliformes > Anguillidae > Anguilla > Anguilla rostrata. Next base: position 1,818,132 of record NC_057947.1, read on the forward strand.
ACATAGTTGAGAAGATGCTGGAGACCTGTGGCAGTGAGAGGTCTCTGAAGATCACACTCCACATCCTGAGGAACATGAAGCAGAAGGATCTCGCCGACTCACTGGAGAGAGGTGAGCACAGTAAGAGTTTTCCCTCACTGCTACTGTGTATCCTTTAGAATTCTGAACTGAGTTTAGATAGTAAATCTAACAATGATTTATAGCATCTACACTTTCATAATAGTGTTTTACATTGACACATATATCACATATATAAAATGCCACAAATAACATGTATACAAAGGCGTTTACATTTATTAAAATATTGCCTCAAACAGTGAATACGGGGAAAGGTAATTGAACACGATTAAATGTCCTTGAGAGGGGTTTAAATCTTTTGCTCAAAAGCCAGTAACTAGACTACTGTCCCATCAGACAGACTGCCCTGAGTTTGTATACAAGAACCAAAATGATAAAAGTATTAGATTATAAGGACTTCCGGGTGTCATACGCTGTAAAGAAGCTCATTCCAAAAGCAAAAGCATGACCCTGCAAGAGGGTGTTCAAGTCCTAATCGTGCGTCTGCAGATGTGCAGACCGAGAATATGATGACCCATTTATCCTATCCTAATTGTCATTAATTCGCCAAATTCATTGATAGGTCAGTCTACAGAAAGCTGGTGGAATCAACCAACAAGTCAAAACAAGCTCTATATTAGGTTTTAAGATTAGCTAATTGAATTTACTACAAAGCAGTCAAATAGATTAATGTGTTGAAATCATACATTCTTTATTGAATGCAGGCTCACTACTTCTAAATGACAAAACAGAAGACATACAACAAAATAAAAATAAAAATAAGCACACAAAGAACTTTTTAGATAAAGTAAACGATGATATTAAATATATAGCCTATATATTAACACCATCTTTAAGTGTGTGAAATCAAAATAACTCCACACCTTGCTTTTACTCCTTTCTTTTCCAGCCATCTATAAAAAATGAATTTAAAAAAGTCAGTTTTCCAGTTTCCAACATGTATTTTGATGAATATTATTATTATTGTTGTTGGTGTTATTAATTTGTTATTATTTCTTAGTATCTATTCTCAGTACATTAATTATATTTTCTTATTTTATTCCTACTACGTGATCTCAAAGAAAGACTATCTAGCGAGCTTCCCTGTCCATAAGAATTCGGTGGTGAAAATAACTACAACGCGCTCTGACGCGTGACTAGATGACACACTCGCTCGCAATAACGCATTAGCTATTGACACAGCCTCATTATTTCTTATTATATATTTCTCAATAAGTTAAATTAATTATATTTTCTTATTTTATTTCTACTACATGATCTCAAATAGTAAGACATTATCTAGCGGAGCCAAAGAGTGAATCAAGTGTAACGTTAGATGAAATTAAATTGACTGGATGAAATACGTGAAAAAAACTACAATGCGCTTTCGTGCAGGTTACCCACGCTAACTGTTGGTTGATTCACTTCTCCAACAGCAATCCTTCTCTCATGTTATCACAACAAAGCTAGATAACATGGCTTAAAATGATCCACGTTAGAAGTGTTTTATCTGCGTTTTTACTGTCTTGTTAGCTTGCTACGATGACGGGTGACTAGATGACACACTCGCTTGCAATTACGCGTTGGCTATTGACACAGCATCATATAGTAGCTAATATCATTTTCTCAGATACAAAAACAAATGTGTGATGCATTCAATCACCATTTTATTTTGGTTGGTTATTTATTTGAGAATACAGCTATGTCCTCTGGAAATGTAGATCCTACGCTGCTTATGTGCTCACTGCCACTTCATAAAGGCTTGCTAGCCAGCTAGCTTGCTAAAGTGAACCAAATATGTTAGCTCGCTTGATAATGAGGATTGATAAACATAGTGGTCGTATAAACGCATTTAATTAAAAAACTTTCACTAAATATACATACCTTTATTGCGGCAATTGAATCTGTGCAGACAAGTCTTGCAGTGGAGAATATTGGATCTCATAAAAAACACGTTTTCAACGTACAAAAATGCCAAGTTACTAAAAAGTATTGATATCAAAATGACGCCAAGTTACGATACTACAAACAATATAGGCTATCTTGCCTCACCGAAATGACATAAGATGTATCTCAAAGCAATGCTACCCAATATTTCCTCAGTTCTTTCAAGTCACTTGGCCCTGTGTATAAGCATGCACTACATGAACAGGCCAAATATGTGTGGATGGCTCTCTCACAGTCAAGATTGATTGAATAGGTGTGTGTATGTCCAATTTGTATTGGTATGTAGGCCTATGTATTTCGCTGCCCAGGCTTTCTGTTGCGTGAATGATAGTATGTTTCTTGGTACAAGTGTGTTCGTGAATGTGAATGTAAGATGCTGCCAGGGAAATGTCCCCATGCGGATAAAGAAGTTCTCTATGTATGTATGTACAATATGTGTTTTACATGCAGTATTTATTGTACGTAGCAAATATACAATAACTTGCACATGTACTCAAATTCAGTTCAGAAGCAAGTATAAACATGTTTTCTGGAGAAATGTGCTTCCTGTCGTTGCTCAGCAGCAGTTCTGTACATTAATGAATTTATACATTAATTTCAATGTACAATGTTCAATGTGTTCCATGAGGCAATTCGAAATATTTGTCTCTTTGATCTGACAGAAAGTTTGCATGATATTGTGAAATGGTAAGATTAGAAAACACAGGGCCAAGTGACTTGAAAGAACTGAGGAAATATTGGGTAGCATTGCTTTGAGATACATCTTATGTCATTTCGGTGAGGCAAGATAGCCTATATTGTTTGTAGTATCGTAACTTGGCGTCATTTTGATATCAATACTTTTTAGTAACTTGGCATTTTTGTACGTTGAAAACGTGTTTTTTATGAGATATCAGTTCTTTTTGCAAAGCGTTTTATTATGAGAGTGAGAAATGCGACCCTGCAAGAAACGGTTGTGGATTATGGCTATCGTTGTGTGAATCTGTACAGTCTGATGAGCGTGTACCGTTCAGCAGTTTCGGTTTGCTATATATGTAAAACAGTGTCTGTGAGAAAGGATGCAATGGCGTAAGCGTAAACGCATCAGAAACGCAGATGGAATATGGTATGTACTCACGGATTTGACGTCCATCCAACGAGCCTTGACTGACAAAATAATCAACACGCCCGTAGAATTATAACTCCCTAGGTCGCAACTTGTGTAGCCTTCTGTCCTGCTCCGTTGTCTGTTATTTCGTGGAGATGCACTATTAGTGTTTGTAAGGTTTATCCTTCTGTCCTGCTCCATTGTCTGTTATTTCGTGGAGATGCACTTTTAGTGTTTGTAAGGTTTATAAGGCATTTTGATAGGCTAATCTGCAGGTAGGAATCCTCTTCGCCGTTTTGCTAAACTAGAACCGGAAAACATGATAGTGGAGAATAGGAGCAGACGCATATGTCCCAGCAGGCTTTGCATATGAGAGAATAACAACAGTGTGAGAGAAATTAAAATGAAATTACGAAATTCCGTAGTTGAAACAATATGTTTTTAGCAGAATGGGCATGTAGGTGAAGGTTGACATGATCACGGAGTATAGTGCGAAGTAAATGGAGTGACCATGAGCGAGCTTATATTCCTTATCAAATGGTATATATAACAGTCGGTATTGAATATTAGTTGTTGAAGTGGAGGGTCAAATAACATTGCACACATTATTTACCTGTAATGTAATCTATTGCACGAATGTGTTTTTCTCATGTTCAGTGCTAGTAGTTATACTTATGAGTGAATCATGATTTTAAATGTAATGTTTTAATGCGGAGTTGCAGAACGTACTTACGTAGTAATTGTGTGTAGCCTATGTGGCTAGATAGAGAACAGGGCGAGATAACATGGATGTAGAAACGTGGCGTTTGCTGATATGAAAGTTTTGTACGGTAGCCAAGTGAAGAAATATAGTTAATAGAAATGGCACAGTGGTGAACTGGTGTAACTTTTTAATGAAAGGAATACATTTGCCGTGACTTCGTTAGCTAATGCCATAGCTATGCAATGCGTGAAATATCATTAGCAAACCTGCCGGTGGTTTTAAAGAACACAGGCCAGTAAGCACAGAAGAGCTCCCGTTGAATCCATGTGGCTTAGCAATATTGTAGCCGGTTAATAACTGAACGGTGAACGGCGGGTAAATATGGTGCAAAAGCAATAATTGATAAGTAGGCTAGTAGACAATTATTAGTGAGGGTTGAAGCAGGTTAAAGAAACGTGTTCTAAGCTGGGCTTGAACCTCCGACCCCATGTTCCCAAGACTGTAACCTTACCCACTAGGCCACAGGTGGACTAGCTGTTTAAACGGGAAATGTTTTCAGAATACAAATGTATGGGTATTTTGCGTGTGTATGCGCGTTTTTGATTGGGTCGTGTAGGGCAGATTTGGCTGGTGTTAGTGAAATGTCCAATGGGGAGACATGTTGTTAGTGGGATAGGCGGCAGGAAAAATAAGAATGAGAAGAAGAAGAAGAAGAAGGAGAAAACGCAAAATCCCCTTAGTTTGGGGCTTTATTGTGTGGACATGTGAAGTTGTTTATGAATTCTGTCTGTTGAAATGGGGTCAGAATGTACAGAATTTAATGTTTTTAAGGGCTGAGTGTCTGTGGCTGTTGTGGTTATTTCTGTGGGGAACCCTGAAAAGTGCCAAACTCTCGGTGCTGTATAGGTATGGGGGCATGCCCCCGCCAAGGCGTAACTTGGCGGGATGGCATACCTGCCATCCCAATGAGGCACGAGTGACAAACGTCTTATTAGAGAAGTAGCGCGTCAGCTGCTGCAGTTCACACTTGTATTAGAGCTCCCTCTACTGGATAATTCTAATAAATAGCAACTACAACGTTCGAACAGACAAGTACAGATAAATAATCATTGTTTTTTTGTTTACTATACTTAATATTAAAATATCGGGACACATCGGCGGCATAACTGCCGATCCCGATGTCGTCAAAAAAGTCAAATAATGGCCGATATATCAATCGGGCTCTATGCCAGACCTTGCCAACGTGTTACCCACTTCCATCGATATATTTTTGTGTTTTCTCTGAAACTGAGACTTTGAATAAACTGAATAAAATAGCTACATGACAGCTGAGTGAAATATATCCAATTTGTGTGTGTGCGGTTCCAGCAAACCACCAAAGCTGCGCGTTCTCTGAGGAATTCATAAGAGAGTGACGGTGCATATTGCACTTTGAATTTCTTTAACTACTTTTTCTGTTTTGCGTTTTGTCATGCACATTTTAGCACTTTACTCAGTGTTCTTGTAATATGCCTCAATTCATTTTCCCTTAGCCTATATAACAAAACCGCAAAAATTTTGAAATACAAATGTTAAAATTGATTCAGTTGTGTACTTTACTTCAAGAAAATAGTTTTGCAATGTACGGTTTTGTAAGCGGTAGCACACAGGCTTACTGGAGTTAAAACATTACAAGTTGTTGGCTAATGATACGCCCAGCACTGGCTCATGTGACTCTAAAATATCTGACCTGCCCCCCAATGAGTGTTTCAAGCAACTTTCCATATAGCAAGGGATGTTGTGTCTCCCCATCGCAGACTGCCCCCTGTGATGTTCTGTGCAAGGACCCAAACGCAGACCAGGGAAATCCAAAAAACGTTGTCTTTATTCAGTGCGAGGTTGGAAGCCAGGTAATCAGAGAAAGGACGGTGCCGAATCGAGTTTCCAAAAGAATAGTGAAAAACAGGAAAAAAATCAAAAACCAGGAGATCAGAGCGGCGAAGGTACAAAGGGACAGGCAAAAGAGAAGTCAAAGCAAAGCAAAGGTCAAACCAGAAGCAAACAAACCAAAAGGGGCAGGCAAACTCGAAGTCGTACAGAAGGGGTGTCTCCGGAATCTCGATAAACAAAGGCTTACTAAATATCGGCACAATGAATTCGATCAACGTTCTGACCGTGAGCTGGTGGAAAAGACTGACATTTATACACTGGGGAAGGTAACAATCAAGGAGGGGTAAGTGAGTGAGGGAGGAGTAACAAACAACATCCAGGTGAAGAACATTAGGATAACTAATAAAATGACAGGGGACTGACAAAACGCGGACTGGAATCACATAGACAACAATGATAATAGACGGCCTGGGTTAAGCAGGTAAAAACGCGTGCAGAGAGAGAGAGGTGCAGTCAGAGCAAGAGACAGATGCAGGCAATTGCAGAACTCAGCGTTAGAGCAGGCTAGAAAGAAAAGGGGCGGAGCTACAGCGCAGCATGGAAAAGGGGAGACTGGTTAATGTATTAGTATAGTGATATAAACTATCAAAAACCCAAAACTAGTGTGTGTTAGTCCATTAGTAATATTCACATGTTAGTATATTAATGAGGTTAGTACTTTACAATCTGTAAATTAGTAAGGATTAGTAGAAATTAGTAAAACTAGAAATAAGTAGGAAGTAAGTAAAAACGAGACTGGAAGGAAGGGGGGAACCACCCGAATAGTGAAATCACACAAATACAGGGGAGTGAAGCAGCTCAGGGAACACAGACACAGAGACAGTACTGGGGAGACAAGTGACCGGGAAATACAGACTACAACAGTACCCCCCCCCCCCCCTAGGAAACGCCTCTTGGCGTTTTCACCGGTGGCACAGGGTGTTTGACATGAAAGTCTTTAATAAGCTTTTTATCCAAAATGAAGCGAGAGGGGATCCAGCTTCTTTCCTCGGGGCCGTAGCCCTCCCAGTCCACCAGGTAATGAAGGCCGCGACCCCGACGACGAACATCCAACAGCTTGTTCACGGTGTAGGCATCACCACCATCAATGAGTCGGGGGGAGGGGGGGGCTCAGGGGCAGGGCAGAGGGGATGGGTAACGACCGGTTTTAAACAGGAAACATGAAAAGTGGGGTGAATTCTGTGCATGGTGGAGGGTAACTTTAATATAACCGCAGTGGGGCTGAGGATCTTAACAATAGGGAAGGGGCCAATAAAATGAGGAGCTAACTTATGGGACTCGACACGTAGGGGAATGTCTCTGGTGGTGAGCCAAACACGCTGTCCAACTCTGTAGGAGGGGGCTTTAGAGCGGCGGCGATCGGCCGCCACCTTCATCCTGGCGCTGGCGAGAAGCAAGTTGAGGCGAGCGGTCTTCCATGTCCTTCTGCAGCGCCGGATGAAGGCTTCAGCTGAGGGGACCCCCACCTCCTCCTCCTGACTAGGGAACAGAGGCGGCTGGTACCCTAGGCAGCACTCAAATGGAGAAAGTTTGGAAGAGGAGGTGTGTGAGTTTATGGCATACTCTGCCCAGGGTAGCTGATAAGACCATGAGGTGGGGTTCTTGGAGCAGAGGCATCTAAGGACAGTTTCGATAACTTGATTGGCCCGCTCGGTCTGGCCATTGGTCTGGGGGTGAAATCCTGAGGATAGACTAATGGAGGAACCCAACAGTGAGCAGACAGCTTTCCAGAAACGTGCAGTGAACTGGGGGCCTCTATCGGAAACTATGTTAGTGGGGATGCCGTGTAGTCTAATAAGGTGATGAATGAGTAAGTTGGCGGTTTCTTTGGCAGAGGGAAGATTGGTGAGGGGAACGAAGTGAACAGCTTTAGAGAACCTATCAACTATGGTGAGGATAGTGGTGAAAGTGTTGGATGGGGGTAAGCCTGTGATGAAATCTAATGCTATGTGAGACCAGGGGCGGTGTGGGATGGGGAGGGGATGTAACAGACCTGAGGGTGGGTGGTGAGAGGGTTTGTTCTGGGCACAGACCAAGCAGGCAGCCACAAAGTCCAAGATCTCTTGTTTCATGGAGGGCCACCAGAAACGTCTCTGAATAAATGTCCTGGCTCTGGTGGCCCCCGGGTGGCATGAGAGTTGAGAAGCGTGGCCCCAAAGGAGAACTTGAGAGCGGACTTGGGCAGGAACGTAGAGACGATCCGCCGGGCAATTACTTGGACCAGCCTCATCCTCCTGGGCCTTGCGAACCATCTCCTCGATGTCCAAGTGAATGACATTGATGAAACAGCTCTGCGGGAGGATGGTGTCAGGTGAAGGATCCTTGGTGGGTGGTTCAAACTGGCGGGAGAGGGCGTCAGGCTTGGTATTCTTCGACCCGGGGCGGTAAGCAAGGGTAAAGTCAAATCTGGAGAAGAATAGTGCCCACCGGGCCTGGCGAGAGTTGAGGCGTTTGGCTGTGTGAAGGTACTCCAGGTTCTTATGATCAGTCCACACCAGAAAAGGTGTTTGAGAGCCCTTAAGCCAATAGCGCCATTCTCCCAAAGCCATCCTCACCGCCAACAGCTCACGGTTCCCAATGTCATAGTTCTGTTCCGTGGGTGTCAGGCGGTGAGAAAAGTAGGCACAGGGATGGATCTTATTGTCCCTGGATGAACGCTGAGAAAGAATGGCTCCCACCCGAATGTTGGAGGCATCAACCTCTACGATGAACTGAGCCGCAGAGTCAGGATGGACAAGGATGGGTGCAGAGGTGAAGTGGTTCATGAGGGCTCGGAAGGCTGTTTCAGCCTGGGCGTTCCACTGAAATCAGGTCTTAATGGATGTGAGGGCGGTGAGTGGGGCTGCCAGAGAACTGTAATTTCGGATGAAACGGCGGTAAAAATTGGCGAAGCCCAGGAAACGTTGCAGTTCCCGACGACAGTCTGGCTGAGGCCATTCCACAACTGCCTGGATCTTCTGGGGGTCCACCTGAATGCTGCCGGGGGAGATGATGTATCCCAGGAAAGAAGTGGTGTTACAACTAAATTCACATTTCTCCGCCTTGACGAATAAGCTGTTCTCCAAGAGTCTCTGGAGCACCTTGCGGACCTGGATGATATGTTCCTCCTTAGTTTTGGAAAAGATCAGGATGTCATCCAGGTATACAAAAACGAACTTATTTATCCAGTCCCTCAGAACATCATTCACCAGTGTCTGGAAAATAGCTGGTGCGTTTGTGAGCCCGAAGGTGTCCAGTGTCCGGTAGGAGTGTTGAAGGCTGTCTTCCATTCATCGCCCTCTCGAATGCGCACCAGGTGATAGGCGTTGCGCAGGTCCAGCTTGGTGAATATGGTGGCTCCTTGCAGGAGTTCAAAGGCGGAAGCCATGAGGGGGAGTGGGTAACGGTTCTTGACCGTAATATCATTGAGGTCTCGGTAGTTGACGCAAGGCCGGAGTGAGCCATCCTTCTTCCCCACGAAGAAGAATCCGGCCCCTGCTGGTGAGGATGAAGGACGGATGATGCCGGCAGTCAAGGACTCCTGGAGGTATTTATTCATAGCTTCCGTCTCTGGCCGAGACAGAGAGAACAATCGACCTCTGGTGGGAGTGGTGCCGGGCTTCAGGTCAATGGCGCAGTCGTAAGGGCGGTGAGGAGGCAGAGAGGTGGCTCGAGACTTGCTGAAGACCTCTTCTAGGTCCAGGTACTCGGGAGGAACCGCCGACAGGTCCGTCGGCTTCTCGGGAGGAGGTGACTCAGGAACAGAAGAACGGGCCTCTCGCAGACGAGATGCTAAACAGAATGGGCTCCAGCCCAAAATCTTGTGCGAGTTCCACTCCAAGGTGGGGTTGTGCTTCTCAAGCCAGGGATGCCCGAGAATGATGGGTGAGTGGGGAGATTCAATGATGTGGAGCCAAAGCTCTTCTTGATGGTTGCCGGAGAGCCGAACCTTGAGAGGAACGCTGGTGTGAGTGATATTCGCCAACCTCGACCATTGAGCGAGTTGGCCACTAGGGGGCATGATATCTTCTCCAAGGGGATCCCCCATCTCTCGGCGGCCCCAGTGTCCAGGAAGTTCTCCTCGGCCCCGGAGTCGATGAGGGCGGTGGTCCCTTTGGTTCGTCCCTCCCACTCAATAGTGACAGGCAGGCAAGTCCGGTGTTTTGAGGAGGATTCGGTTGGAATCATACCCACTAGTGCTCCTCGACACACTAGCGGGCGTTGTCTTTTTAGCGGGCAGGCTGCGACATAGTGGCCTGGTTTCCCACAGTAGAGGCATGACCTGGTGTGCATCCTTCTATCCCTCTCCTCCTTGGTCAGGCGAGCACGGTTGACTTGCATCGGTTCCGGGTCCGACATCATGACTGGAGGTTTGAGATTGGTAGAAGGTGCAGCAGTGGTCCTGGACCTCTCAGTGACTGCTCGGTTGTAGACCCCTTGACTGCGAGCCTGTTGGCGCTCTTGGATGCGTGAATCCACGCGGATAGCCAGGGCAATGAGATCGTTGAGGTCCTCGGGCAGGTCCCGGGTCAGCAGCTCGTCCTTCACGCTCTCAGACAGGCCATTGAGGAAGGTGTCGTACTGAGCTTTCTTCTCCCAGCCACTGGCGGTAGCCAGAGTACGAAAGTCGATGGCGAAGTCCGACACCGTCATTCCCCCTTTGCGCATGCGCAGGAGTTCTTGCGCTGCATCATGGCCGTGCTTGGAGCGGTCGAAGACCCGTTTCATCTCTTCTGCGAGCAGCGTGGATGTCTGCACGCAGGGAAGCCCCTCCTCCCAGGTAGCCGTTCCCCACTTCTTAGCTCGCCCGGTGAGCTGCATGATTATGTAGGCAACTCGGGCCTGCTCAGTGGGGAAGGTAGCTGGCTGTAGCTGGAAGATCAGCCGGCACTGGGTAAGGAATAGGCGGCAGCCACCAGGTTCTCCGTCGTACTTCTCCGGAGGAGGAAGGTGGGGTTCACGAGCAGGTGCAGGTGGAATGTCAGGCGTAGCGGGAGCCGCAGGTTGCTGGGGAGCGAAGCCAGGTGAGGAAGCCCGGAGTGCAGATGTCAGCTCCGCCACGCAGGAGGTTAGGGTCTGCAGCTGGTGAGAGACCAACTCCAAGTGGGACTGGTGGCGTCCCAACATGGCTCCCTGTTGCCCAAGTACAAATTGTACCTGGGCAGGGTCCGCTGGGTCCATCCTGGTCAGAACGTATATTCACGAATATTCACATGTTAGTATACTAATGAGGTTAGTACTTTACAATCTATAAGTTAGTAAGGATTAGTAGAAATTAGTAAAACTAGAAATAAGCAGGAAGTAAGTAAAGCGAGACTGGAAGGAAGGGGGGGAAACCACGAAAACCCGGAACCACCCGAATAGTGAAATCACACAAATACAGAGGAGTGAAGCAGCTCAGGGGACACAGAGACAGTACTGGGGAGACAAGTGACCGGGAAATACAGACTACAACAGCCCCCAGCTCATGTGCAGGAGCTTATAAAATACAACTTGGGGAAGTTTGAATAAAGCATAATGGCTGGACATGTATTCCACCCATGGAAGCTTTTTGGTTTTTTCTTTTAATTACCGAAGCTTATGCAAATCAAACAAACAGCTAAAGAGGAAGGAAAAATATTAACAAACAAAAAATAACAAAACATTTTAGCCTAACATTATGTAGTTTAAAAAAAAAATTTCATTAGGGGTTCATTGATTACAGTAGTTAATAATCAAGATGAGAAACATTTTTTTAATCATGAAAGCATTTTTTCACTTTAATAGACTTCACCGTCCCTTAGGTAGGGGTGGTGGAGTTCATGCAGTTTGTAAGAGTAAGAATGAGTAACTATGTTTTGATTCATGATAACATTTTTCCTATGTCTTATTAACCTACATTAATGTTACATGATCTGGCACCTGAATTTTCAATACAGTGATTTAGGGTTTCATTTTATGCATTTGCCTCTACGGCAGAGGTTCTGCCAGCCAGAGGGAAATAGGCTACTTGCGGGGTTCTGGCAGTAGGAGGCAGCAGAGTGTAACTTTTTCTCTATGTTTTTTCCTCAGAGACAGCTTCCATAATTCTGTATTGATAAGTTGTACTTGATGTCACACTGCGTTGTATTTCGGGGTGACTGGCCATCTTTAGAGAAACGCTTAGCTCTGTGGCTTTGAGATATCATTCGTACGCTATTTGGGAAAAATAAAGCCCCAGCTAATAGTGGTCTCGCATCGGGTACCATACTTAGGATAGTGGTCAGCGTAGGCGCCATTCAAGTATTTTTATGGATCCAATCCCTAACTCATATTATAAGTCTGCAATGTAAAACCTGTGTAAGACCCTGGTCAATCCCGTTTTGCCGATTTCTCAGAAAACACAGTTAATTTTTCATGTTCAATGTCAGAAATGCTTCAGCTATAATCAAATAGCAACATATAAATCATTAACTTACCAGAAAATAACAGCAATTTTCTTTAATACGATTCCAAAAATTAGCTTCCCTCTTCCATGTAGCTAGTCACTCTTGTTGGAGGGATAGCTACACATCATCACACACTGGCAGTAGGTTGGGAACGCGGAATCAAGAAAGTGTATTCTCCTTTTCACCATAATGAAAAAAATAGCCATTTGTGTTAATTCAATCAAAAATGATTATAGCGAGATGCTCGTGTCAGCAAGAAATTCAATTTCAAGGATGGAGTGTATGTAATTCTGTGTGAGGTGTGTAACATACTGATAGAAGTATGTAACACTACGATACTGTATTTGTGAAATACTGTGAAAACTGAGGGCCTTAATATTTTTCTTGATAGTTTCTTCTTAAAATCTGTTATTGAAAGGGAAATTTTAATCTTGTTTTAAACAATTATTTATCATATTTCTCTTCAGATGAATCCTTAAAAAGAGCCCAGCAGGCACTGAAAATGCATCTGAAGCAGAAGTTTGAATGCATATTTGAAGGTTTAGCGAAGCAGAGCAACCCAACCCTTCTGAATGAGATCTATACAGAGCTCTACATCACAGAGGGGGGAAGTGGGGGGGTCAATAATGAACACGAGGTTAGACAGATTGAGACATCCAAGAGACAAACCACACAGGAGACTACAATCCTCTGCAATGACATCTTTAAGCCTTTACCTGGACAAGAGAAACCCAGAACTGTGCTTACAAAGGGCATCGCTGGCATTGGGAAAACCGTCTCTGTGCAGAGGTTCATTCTGGACTGGGCAGAAGGGAAAGCCAATCAGGACGTTGATTTCATCTTCACTCTTCCTTTCCGAGATCTGAATTTGAAGAAGGAAAGAGCATTCAGTCTGATGCAACTTCTGCAGCACTACTTTCCACAACTGAAAGAGATCAAAAGTGTTGAAGGTGATGAAGTCAAAGTGGTGTTTATCTTTGATGGTCTGGATGAGTGTCGACTTCCTCTACATTTCCAAAGCAATGAGATCTGCTGTGATATAACAGAGTCATCATCAGTGGATGTGCTGCTGACCAACCTCATTAAAGGGAATCTGCTTCCCTCTGCTCTCCTCTGGATCACCTCCCGACCAGCAGCAGCCAATCAGATCCCTTCTGAGTGTGTCCACCAGGTGACAGAGGTACGAGGGTTCAATGACCCACAGAAGGAGGATTACTTCAGGAAGAGAATCAGAGATCAGAACCAGGCCAGTAGAATTATCTCACACATAAAGTTATCCAGGAGTCTCTACATCATGTGTCACATACCAGTCTTCTGCTGGATTTCTGCTACTGTTCTGGAGACAATGTTAGTTAAAGTAGAGAGCGGTGATCTGCCCAAAACTCTGACTGAAATGTATACACACTTTATGCTCATTCAAGCTAATGTGAAGAATCAGAAGTATCATGGCGCTGATGAGACAGACCCAAAGAAGATGTCAGCATCAGATACAGAAATCATCCTGAAACTGGGGCAGCTGTCTTTTCGACAGCTGGAAAAGGGCAATCTGTTATTCTATGAAGAGGACTTGAGAAAGAGTAGCATTGATGTCAGTGAAGCTTCAGTGTACTCTGGGGTGTGCACAGAGATCTTTAAAGAGGAGTGTGGGTTGTATCAGGAGAAGGTGTACTGCTTTGTGCATCTGAGCATTCAGGAGTATCTGGCTGCCTTGTTTGTATTTCATTCATGTGTAAATGAGAACAGAAATGTACTCAGAGCAGAAGAATCAAAACTTCACAGTGACAGAGTGCAGCTGTCTGAGTTACACAGGAGTGCAGTGGATCAGGCCTTAGAGAGTAAGAATGGACACCTGGACCTTTTCCTCCGATTCCTTCTTGGCCTCTCTCTGGAGTCCATTCAGTCTCTCTTAGGAAGACTACTGACACAGACTGGAAATAGATCAACTGTACCAGACCAACAGACACAGACAGGAAGCAGATCACCTGTACCAGACCTACAGGCACAGACTGAAAGCAGATCACAGTGCATTGAGAAAACAGTCCAGTACATTAAGGAGATGATCAGAGGGGAATCTTCAGCAGAGAGGACCATCAATCTGTTCCACTGTCTCAGTGAAATGAATGACAACTGTCTAGTGGAGGAAATCCAGAATTCCCTGAGATCAGGGAAACTTTCGGATAAAGAGCTGGAACCAGACCAATGTTCAGCTCTAGCCTTTGTATTACTGATGTCAGAGGAGGTCCTGGATGAGCTAGACTTGAAGACCTACAACACATCAGCAGCAGGTCATCAGAGACTGCTACCAGTAGTCAGGAACTGCAGGAAGGCCATGTGAGTATTATGTCATTAATAATGTAGATGATTGCCAGTATTTTCCCACCTTGTATTTCTAGTGAGAATAAAGTGCAATAAAATTGCCGGAGAAGAGAAAATTTGGTTAAAAAAAAAAGATTTATGAATTAAGATGTTTTAACTAGTCCTCTATCCAGAACATAGGCAGCATGAAATGCAAAACCTCATCACGTATCATATGTGATTTAATGAACTATAACTATTTACTCATTTAATACATTTTCTTATTATTTGCAAAGATAGCCATTGTGAAATAAATAAGGCGTTCATTGATAGGCAGAGTAATCTGATGGATCAACCTTTGTCAGAACATACAATTCAAGCAGATTAAAATGAATAAATGCTATAGTAAGTAACAGTATTAAGAAAAGGGACCTTATTTTGGTGACAACACAGGCACAAACACACCTGGAATTTCTTGTCATATTTTTCACTTTCGAAGATTGAAAGAAAATGGATATCCGCACAATGGATTACAGCTCCCAATACTTTGACTAAAAACAAGCAAGGCAACGTTTCAACCCAACAGGGTCTTAATCAGGCAAATGACCACATGATCGGTAAAAAAGGTATATATAGGCAGTAAGCCAATGACATCACATCGACATCACTGTCAGCCAATTAAGTAGGCCATAGAACATTGGCCATTCGATAATATGTTTAAAAAAAAAAGTAGTGCAAATACATACAAACATTTAATAATACCACAATAGAAAAATATATAGAGGTACATAATAGAAAAAGTATCAAACGACATACCAACAAACAAGTAAAACATTTTTTACATATCATATAAGAATAATAGTTAAAAAACCTCATGGTATAATAAGCAGAAGACCAATTACAAGATGTTTTTTTAGCCACTAGCATACTAGGGCACTGGAAAAGAGAGCAAGAAAGAAAATCACAAAAAAAGGTTTTATGTCAAATTCCTCATTTAGACCATTGGGGGACATGGTATTGAGGAAATAGATCCAGAAGGTTTCACGTTTAAGAAGCCTTTTTCCAAGATCACCTCCCCTATGAGGCTTCTCCACTTTTTCCACGCCAACATCTCAATGCACTGACATTATGCCCGGCTTGTTTAAAATGAGCAGCCACAGGGTTACGTTCATCCCCAGTTCTGATATTACTCCTATGTTCGCTAATCCTGGTTCGTAATGCTCGCGATGTTTTTCCCACATAAGCGAAGCCATGTCAGGGTAGTGGGGGGTAGGACCCAAACGCGGAGTCAAAAAAACACTAAATCCACAGAGTAAACACTAAACCAAGAGTTGCTTTTAATCAGAACAAAAACCAAGGGAACAAAAACAAAGCCGCGCAGGGAAAGTCAAAAAGGACAAAGTTCTTAAAGTGCAAAAACAGAGGAAGAGCAGAAATTCCAAAAAACAAAGCAAAAACAGAACACGGGCAGGGAGGATAACACTCACGGCAAAAACACTGAGTAACAAGAACGAGCACAAGCTGAAACACAATCCAATACGCACACAAGGAACAAACAACCAACAAGGATCCAGCACCTGAGTCAGGGAGAAGGGAACTTAAATAGACACGACACTGACGAGACACAGGAGGGCACAATGAACAATCAGGCCACAGAGAGGGAAGGGAAAACGAGAACCAAAAAACAATAGTTGAACAATTGAAAACAATACAATTAAACAGGGGGAGCAGGACACAAAACAGAAGTGCCGCCATCTGGCGGCCCAACAAGGAAAACACATAACCATGACAGTTTTAAATACACTGGTGTCTGAGCTTTAATCTCAATATAAACCGCCACTGGGTCCGTACAGCCTGCTCACTGCTTATTCCTGTATTTTAATGTATATACACAAATGTGCAGATGTTCCTCTGTCATACAGTACTGCACTGCTGCCCTGCTCTCCCTGGGAGTATCGGGGCTCCCCCACTCCCTGCCCACTGATCCCTTAGCAGTGTGCAGCACCAGGGGGTCCTGAGACGGCCTCAGCACAGGGGCTCAGCTGATCTAGCTGGACTCAACAAGACAGGAACGGACTGGACCAAACTGACCATACAGAACAATACCAAGACTCTACATGAAACAGATACAAACACAACACAGGACTGGGCAAAAGACACGGAGCGGACTCACAACACTACATGGAACTGGACATGGACACTACACTGGGGTGGACTGAGACTGACAAAGAAACGGACTGACACAGACACAGGAACAACACGGGAGACCTACAAGGAAAGACAAAGGGACAAGCAGGCGGGGAGGCACACGGCAAGACCGACAGACACACTAAGAGACAGACAGACAGGGAAGGAGAGGGGTGAACTCAAAGACTGACACACGGACTGACAAACTGGCAGACAGGACAAAAAACAGGCAGACTGACACACCGACAGACAGGCAGACAGGCGGGAGAACAGATTGGCCGACGGGCCGCCGGCCTGGGGGGCAGATAAACAGGCCAACATGCTGGCCGACAAACACGCGGGCAAACAGGTAGACAGGCAAGCGGGCAGACAAATAGACAAGGGGGCAGGTGAACAGACAGACACACGGTTGGGAACAAAGATGGGGCGTGGTCTCTGGTAGCTGGGTGGGGGCAGTGACGGCTTGGGAACACTAGGCGGCGCGAGAACACTAGGCGGAGTACGGACACCAGGGGGCGCGACAACACTAGGGGGAGCATGGATACCAGGGGGAGCAGACACCAGGGGGCGTGAGAACACTGGGCGAGGCAGGAACACTGGGGGGAGCAAGAACAATGGGAGGCGCGAGAACACTAGGGGGAGCACGGACACCGGGGGGAGCGACAACACTGGGGGGAGCACGGACACTTGGCATGGCATGGACACTAGGCATGGCATGGACACTAGGCATGGCATGGACACTGGGCAAGGCAGGTGGCTTCGCCTGCGGGACAACAGACGGAGCAGGTGGCCCCTTCAGGGCTCTGGACGGCTCGGGAGGCCTCTGCAGGACGGCGGACCGGGCGGGCAGCTCCTGTGGGACGGTGGGCTCCGGTGCGCTGGGCTGGGAGTACTTCTCGGCCAGAGGGGGCATATCCGCGACCCCCGAGATACTCCTCCCAGTGGAGTGCCGTTGCTAATAGGGCGTTAAAGTCGCAACACCCCTCCAGGCCAGAGTAAATTAGCCCGCCGTGGAGGGGGTCCCTCATGTTGTCCCTAAACAACTGGCACACTATAGACTGGGGCAGGTCCGTCTGTGCGGCTACAGCGCTGAACTCTCTCGCGTAGTCCAATAACAGACGCGACCCCTGGCACGTATCAAAGAGTCTGTCCGCCCACTGTCTACTGGACAGGGGGGCCTGTCCAACGGCAGGACCTGGCCCGGAGGTCCCCCCAGCCACCACCGTGTGGCTGACACTCAAAACCGGTGGCATGACTACACAAGAACAAACCTCCGGAAACGGGAAGGGGGGAAGAGAAGGAAAAAAAAAAAAAAACTCAGCTGGGTCCAGTAGTGGCTGGATCCTTCTGTCAGGGCGGGTGAGGGGATGGACCCAAACGCAGAGTCAAAAAACACTCAAAATCCAGAGTAAACGCAAAACCAGGAGTGTTGCTTTTAATTTGAACAAAAAACCAAAGGGAACAAAAGCGAAGCCGCGCAGGGCAAGTCCTAAAAAACAAAGTAAAATTTTAAAAACTAAGGAAACAAAGAAAATCCAACAATCCAAAAGTAGAAAACATGGAACGTGGGCAAAAACACTGGAGGCTACTCTTAGGAGGAAACACACGGGGCAGAAGCACGATCAGAGGCACACACAAACAAACCAACAACGATCCAGCACCTGAGTCAGGGAGTAGGGAACTTAAATAGACAAGACACTGACGAGACACAGCAGGGCACAATGCACAATCAGGACACAGAGAGGGAAGGGAAAACGAGACAACCAAAAAACAATAATACAATTAAACAGGGTACAAGCAGGACACAAAACAGAAGTGCCGCCATCTGGCGGCTCAACAAGGAAAGACAGACACGGAAACACAGAACCATGACAGTTTTAAATACACTGGTGTCTGAGCTTTAATCTCAATATAAACTGCCACTGGGTCCATACAGCTTGCTCACTGCTTATTCCTGTATTTTAATGTATATACACAATGTGCAGATGTTCCTCTGTCATACAGTACTGCACTGCTGCCCTGCTCTCCCTGGGAGTATCGGGGCTCCCCCACTCCCTGCCCACTGATCCCTTAGCAGTGTGCAGCACCAGGGGGTCCTGAGATGGCCTCAGCACAGGGGCTCAGCTGATCCCTTAGCAGTGTGCAGCATCAGGGGGTCTTGAGACAGCCTCAGCACAGGGGCTCAGCTGATCCCTTAGCAGTGTGAAGCACCAGGGGGTCCTGAGATGGCCTCAGCACAGGGGCTCAGCTGATCCCTTAGCAGTGTGCAGCGTCAGGGGGTCTTGAGACAGCCTCAGCACAGGGGCTCAGCTGATCCCTTAGCAGTGTGCAGGATAAGGGGATCCTGACTAGCTGGCTGGTAGCTGTTGGCTGCCTAGCATGAGGAACCGACTGCACACAAACCAGATTTGTGTCAACAACCGTCTGTCTCTTCTGAGTTGAAAACTCTTTGGTTTTCCCCATGGTCATAGATTACAACGGGATTTTGTATGTGTGCAACCGCATATTTGTACCCCAGTGAAACAGGAAATGGTGAAAGGCAGCAAACAGTTCCGGGGGAATGAGATCAATTAAAAAAAAATCTAATTTCATTAGATGCCACTTTGTTTTATTTTAAATATTCTTTTGGGGTGCCAATCATTTTGACCCCTACGTTTTTGAGAGTAATACTATTTTTTATAAGAATTATGTTTAATTAAAGTGAAAGTAAGCAGTGTGTACAAATGTTTGAGCAGAAAATTAAAATCATTATGTTTAAATGTTTCTTTTATACAATCGTTTATGCTTATTTTAATGAAGAGTGCCAATAATTATTCAGTACTTGAATGTATGAACTCTTCTTTGCAGACTGAACAGCTGTGACCTCACAGAGAAGTCCTGTGATATTGTGGCCTCAGCTCTCCAGTCTTCAAACTCACCCCTGACAGATCTGGAACTCAGCTACAATAACCTGGGAGATTCAGGTGTGGAGCTGCTCTGTGCTGGACTGATGAGTCCAAACTGTAAACTGCAGAGACTGGGGTGAGTAGTGCTGTGTACTGTGTTACATTAACTAAATAGAATTACTGATTATGGAAATGTAAGGGTTTGAATTTTGTCACAGGGAAGACTAATTTCCTGACTCCATTCATTTTCAAAACCTCTAACCTGAATGTCTGTGTAAATACAGTTTTGCTCATAAGATTATTAACTGGGGTGTGCTCATATGAAATGATGGGCAGCTTGACCCTGTATCCTGGAGAGAGAGACTAGCTGCTGCTGCCAGGCATTCATCTAAGTGTTCTCTGACATTAAGACCTTCAATCCTGGGAGGTAAATATCCTGCTCATCCAGGAATCTAAAACCAACCCTGGGATTAAGCTAATTAATATTTACCCCATTTGGGTAGCGAGACTATATAAATATCACAAGGCATGACTTCTGTATTATTCTATTAAATAACATTTGACTGACTCTAGCAGCTATCCATGAAGATTTGCATATCCTGCTAGTGAAACTAACAATATGCCTGGTGAGTACCTCAGTAAGGGTGTTACCCCAAAACTTTAAGTTACTGTTGCTACCCCGGTTCTCTGAAGAGTAGAAAGATCCACGTATTGGGAATGACATCTGGTCATCCAATTGCACCAAGTGTGGCTTTGACAGCCAGTAGCGCATTCAATGTTACAGGAGACTACTGCCCTCTTGGAAGAACATATGGGACACTGTAGCGCTACTACTCTTCATATTCACTTCTCATGTGCGGCAAGCAGGGCAGTCTTGGTGGATCTCTCCACTGGAGTTACAACAGTAACCTAAAGTTCTCTTTCATCATCTCGTGTTTGAGATCCACCTATGGGGAGATATGGTCAACTCCCAGAATGCCTTATGCTCACAGCTGAGATGCTGTCAGGCCAGCAAGGGATGCCTCCTCCCCTGAGGGGAGGGTGGTGTCTGGCACATCCCGTGTAGGAAAGTACTAAACAGATTCCACTGCTCAATGCTATAGCCAGGGCCATGAACAATGTTTTAAGATATACTTTATTTAAGATATACTTAATTTGTCCTCTGCATTTGACCCATCCTAGTTACTTAGGAGCAGTGGGAAGCTGCCTGTCTTGTGCTGAGGCAAGTGCCGTGGTCAAGGGCACCTGCAGGAACACACCTAACATGCATGTCTTTGTGAAGTAATAAAACCCATAGCAGATGAGGGGAGATGTGTGCACCTTACACAGAGCTCACCCCCAGAACTGAGTGGTCTACCGGCCTCCTGGTGACGTTCAGTCAGTATCTGGAGAAACCCACCCTACCGATGAATAAATATCCTGCAAGGAGATACCCTGGTATAGGGTCCATGATGCAGCCATTCTCCTCGTAGAATGAGCCCTCAGGCCCAAGGGGGGCATTATCCTCTTTGAATCATATGCCATAACAAGAGTTCCACAAGCCAGTGGGACAGCCGCTGCATAGAGATGATTTCCCTTGGCAGGCAGGGGCCCAGGTGACTAAGAGCTGGTTGCTCTTTCTAAAAGCATTAGTCTTTGTCATATACGTGTGGAGAACACAGCTTATGCAGCAGATGCTCCTCTTCAGAGGAGAAAGGTGGTGGGTGAAAAGCGGCAAGCTCCAACACCTCACATGTGAAAGGAGGGAAGCTTTTAGGCATAAAGGCTGGATTTAGCTTAAGATAAAGCCTGTGCATCTTAGGGGAGAATATTGTGCATGAGAGATGCACTGAGAGCACATGGAGGTCACTGACTCACTTAGCGGAGGCTAGTGCGAGCAGCAACGCTGTCTAGAGAGACAACAATTTTAAATCTCTCATGTATAGACTCAAACGGCCTTAGAGACAGAGCCTCCAGCTCCAGTGATAAATCCCAAGGGGAAATGAGCGTTTTAGCAACAGACAGAGAACAGTGAGCCCCCTTCATGAACCTGTGAATGAAGGGGTGCTGCCCCACTGCATGGTCTTTCAACCCAACATGACAAGCAGTGATAGCTGCCAGGTAGACCTTAATGGTAGGAAAGGATTTCTCTTTATCCATAAGGTTCTGTGAAAAGCACAGCACGTCAGAAACAGAGCTCTGGTAAGGCACTGACTGACGAGTGGCACACCATCTTTCTAACACCTGACACTTATTGTCATGAAGTGACCTGGTAGAGGGCGCTCTCGTGCTCTGGATGGTTGCAGCCACGCGAGGGGGAAGCCCTAATGCGTTGAGGATATGCCTCTCACGGGCCAAGGCCATAGAGCTACTTGCTCAGGGCAGGGGTGGTGTATTTCACCGTTCACCTGAGACAGGAGGTCCGTGCGTAGCGGGAGCGTGCATGACTGTACATAAGGGAGAGGGATAATCACTGCGGTAACATTTCCACAATCTGGGGATGGAGACACCATTCCCCGTTCAGTGGGTTTCTCCTTGACAGCAGATCAGCGCTCGTGTTCAGAATTCCTGGAACATCAATCAATCAAATTTTAATTGTATGGCGTATTTCACAGCAATTGTCACAATACGCTTCACAGACAACCCTGGCCTAGACCCCCACAGGAGCAAGCCTAAAGCAACATGGGTCACACGTAACCACAGAAAGTGACGGCTGCTCCAGACCAGCAGTCTGTGGGCTAGACCATGGAGCTGGAGGGAGCGCATGCCACCTTGGTGATTTACATAGGCTACCGCAGTCATTATCGCAGCATACGAGCACATGATGACCCCTCAGACAGGGAAGAAAATATCTGAGAGCTGTCCATATAGTTAATAGCTAAAAGATTTGATTTACCATGTAACCCTCCTGAGACCCCCCACCCCAGAGAGGGATGTGTCTGTCCTTTTTTTCTGTATGAAAACGATCCTGAGAGGGGTTCCCTGAGTGTTAAAGTCTGTTTTCCCAGTGACGCAGAGTTGCTGAGTGCTTGTGTTTGGAGATCGCACACAGGGCTGAGGTGGAGGGATGAAATCCACCTCATAAAGCCCCTCATTCTTAACAGCCCCAGTGGCAAAACCTGAGAGGCTGCAGTCTGAGGCATGTGTGATACTGTACTCTCGAGCCGGGCTTGAACTGAGAGAGACATACTCTGAGAGATAAAATGCAGTCCGCTGATAAGCAAGCTCACATGGATACAGAATATAAATCCACTCCCAAGAACGTTACACTCCAGGATGGGGAGAGATTGCTCTGAAACCAAGAGACATCAGATGCGTCAGAACTCGCTGAGTGTCCTGCACAACTCTGGGTTTTGAATTGGCAATAATCAGACAATCGTCTGTACAAGTCAGTATTCTGAGCTTCATTAGTCTTAATGGAGCCAGACCTGCCTCTACACAAATACAGAACACCCGTGGACTCAGGGAAAGGCCGAAGGGTGGAACTGTGTATTTGTAACAAACACCGCGATGGGCGAAGTGGAGGAATTTTGTGTGAGGGGGATAAATGCTTACGTGGAAGAAGGCATCTTTCAGATTTACTGATGTGAAGTAGTGATGTTAAGTTAATTAACTGTTAATTCTTAATAAGAATGTTGATTCATGAATTTCTATAGATTAAACATTTAAATGTCAATACACTATTTCAATGGATAACCTAATGTTGGTGATTTGATTTCAAAGAGACGTTTCTAAAAAATTTTAATTAGAGAGTCATGGTTCCCTCTGCTGGCAGCATTAGTGAAACGTTATTGGTCCATTCCTGGAACATCAGTGCCATCTGAGCACGTCTTCTCAGCTGCTGGTCTCACCTTCAGCAGACTGCTCTCCAGACTGACCCCAAAGCACATAGACATGCTCATACTCCTTAACAAAAATGCTTAAGTATTAAGTTAAGCATATTTTAAGTCATTCTTTTTATAGACCATGGAGTAGATTTAAATCTAATCAGTTAATCATTATTAATCAATTTTTGGGTGCCAACGATTGATTAAAAGAATTGCACAACATTTTCCAATGTGAAAGAGTGCTGTATGTTAACATTTTGAAATTATATTGCCTCAAATGTTTGTTTAACACTGAGATCCAAGATAGGAAGTTGAGAACCGTCCTTCTTTGGGTGCTGAAAAAAAGGAAAATAAAAACTATGTTGGGTTTGATCTCTGGGAACCACACATATTGCCCCTTTTTGTAAGAGGGAAGGAATTTATTCCTCTTGAACATGGAAGCACTCTCTTGTGTTTGAGAGTAAATGACTCTGTTGAAATGGGGGGGTCACTCTGAACTGGAGTCTGTAGCCCTTGGCTATTGTCTGTAGCCCTTGGCTATAGTAGCGCTGCAGTGTTCTATGTGCTCTTCCAGGAGGGCAGTAGCTTCCTTTAGCATTGGACGCGCTACTGTCTGTCAAAGCCTGACTTAGTGCATTTGGATGCTTCTATGGAGGTCTGGACTGGATGTCATTCCCTAGAGTTGGCTTTCAAACACAAGATGGAAGAGAAGTTTATTTATGGCACCAATGCAGTGATTTGTTCAAGCAGAGATGCACACTTCAGTCAGTGTGTAAGTAAGCCACGTACTTTGGATGCACTGTAAGAGAAAGAGTACTTTATCATATGTCAAAATATGAGAGTTGCCAATAACCATGAATAGAAAGCTTTAACAGTATTAAGAGGCAATCATTTTATTTACAAGACATGGTAAGATGGACTGGACACTATGCTATAAGAGAGGAAAGGACATGCACCTGAAGAGATTGTAAGATAAAGAAAAGGAACACAATGAAATTGTGAAGCATACCAAAAATTCTTTTTATGTAAAGACTTTGGATAATGAAGTAAATTGTTTGAGCTTCCCTTAAATGCTATCCAGAGAACATCTCCCACAATCCACACTAGTTTACATTTAACAAAATGAAGTCTGACCTTACCAAAACTCTAGTAGCTACCACCATCCCCAGGATACCACCCCCCCCCCCTTCTACAGGGACAGGGGTGCTGCATGGTAATTATACTGACAGTAAATAAGGGACTTTGTACTACTGGTGTGCCCTAATGATTAAATCTATCATTCCTGTATGTGTTGCATGTCCTCCTGCAATGGTTTACAGTGATGGTCCTTCTATGGACTGTTTTATACTTCTGTGTAGTCTGCATAGTTTGCATGATTTGCATTGTGTGTCATTTGCAAACGGCAGAGCATTTATGTGGCATGTTGTACAGGTACAGGTTATGATTTTCCACCCACTTACACATATCTTCAATTCCACATCTTTCATATCCTTTAATACATTTTTATCACATCCATACTGTATGCTACGGGAACGAGGCACAGACGAGACAGACAGTGCTGGCAACATGCCTGTAGAGGACTTTTATTGTGACAGCGGTATCACAATGAATGAAGACGGGAAAAGTGAAACACAAGATGAGATCAGGCTACTCAAATGTTGGGGAAAGCAAAAGTGCTAGGGAAGTGCAGGTGGGTCCAAAATTCAGGCCATGAGGAGGGGCACATCCGAGTCTGCCACAAAAAAAAAAAAAAACGAGAATCAGAGACTCTGTTAGTCACTCAGTGAGGGGAAAGCCAGCACACCCCTGGAGTGAGACCATGAGGCCTATATAGGGCCAGCAGCTACTCAGGCAAAGGGGAAAGTGGTGTGGAAAAAGCACTGGTATGCTGCCGGTGGCCTGACTGTATCTCAGGTCCAGGTCTGAGTGCGGAGTGGAGGTGCTGAAACTCAGCCCTGTCCCTCCGGCGCTGTCCAGGTCTGAGTGCGGAGTGGAGGTGCTAAAACTCAACCCTGTCCCTCCGGCGCTGTCCAGGTCTGAGTGCGGAGTGGAGGTGCTAAAACTCAACCCTGTCCCTCCGGCGCTGTCCAGGTCTGAGTGCGGAGTGGAGGTGCTGAAACTCAGCCCTGTCCCTCCGGCGCTGTCCAGGTCTGAGTGTGGAGTGGAGGTGCTGAAACTCAGCCCTGTCCCTCCGGCGCTGTCCAGGTCTGAGTGCGGAGTGGAGGTGCTGAAACTCAGCCCTGTCCCTCCGGCGCTGTCCAGGTCTGAGTGTGGAGTGGAGGTGCTGAAACTCAGCCCTGTCCCTCCGGCGCTGTCCAGGTCTGAGTGTGGAGTGGAGGTGCTGAAACTCAGCCCTGTCCCTCCGGCGCTGTCCAGGTCTGAGTGTGGAGTGGAGGTGCTGAAACTCAGCCCTGTCCCTCCGGCGCTGTCCAGGTCTGAGTGTGGAGTGGAGGTGCTGAAACTCAGCCCTGTCCCTCCGGCGCTGTCCAGGTCTGAGTGTGGAGTGGAGGTGCTAAAACTCAGCCCTGTCCCTCCGGCGCTGTCCAGGTCTGAGTGTGGAGTGGAGGTGCTGAAACTCAGCCCTGTCCCGTCGGTGCTGTCCAGGTCTGACATTAGTGGCACATTACAAGGGTTCTCAATGAAATTGAAAAGCTCCCTATACCCCACAACATCTTGAAATCTCCTTTTAAATTCATTTCTTATTTCCTCCCATATGCCTACAAATTCATCATAGTCAAAATGTTGCAGTAGATCAGGGTTAGCAGTTGTGCAGGCTCTTAGATTGGGAAAGTGAAGAAATTCTCTGTTGGGTATGAAGAGAGTGGTGATATTTTGCTGGAAAGCAGTGACTGCTCTTAGCATGTTACCTGGGTGCTTCCCTTTTCCTTGGAGTTGGAAGTTAAGGAAGTTCAGCTGGGATGTGATGTCAGTAAGGAGTGTCAGCTGTAATATCCAGTGAGGGTCCTCAAACTTTGGCTCAGCCCTCCCCTTGCTTGCAGGAAAATCACGGATGTGAGGAAGTTGAGTACAGAATCGTTCAAGCACCTGGCCACGCGATAGCCATCTCACTTCGTTGTGCATCACCAGATCCCATGGTTTTTAAGTTTTGACACCAGTGCCTCCTGATGAATTATACAGTGAAATGAGACAATCTTGGGAATGCTGTCTTCTTTTTCCATCAGTCCGATAAGTCACTTCTCCTTCCCTCTCATGCTTGGAGCTCCGTCGGTGCACACTGACACAAGCTTCGACCAGTCGATTTGTTTCTCTGCAAAAAAAGTTCATGAGTGCTTGAATAACGTCTTCCACTCTGGTCTGTCCATGAAGTGGTATAACAGACATAACAGCTCCTCTTTTGAATACAGCGAACCCACACACACAATTGCGCCATGTCGCTTATATCCGTGCTCTCATCGAGTGCAATGCTGTAACATGGTGCCGCTGCAAGATCTGCAATTAGCTGTTCCTGGATATCTTTCCCAATAAACTCGATCCTCTTCATTAATTTCGAATCTGTAAGCTGCAGTGCATGTATTTGCTTTATTATTGCGTCCTTATTGGTGAAGTTACGGTACATTATCTCAGCTGAGGTCAAAAAGCATTGTTTAACAATTTCAGCGTCCATGAAAGCCTTTTTATGCCTAGCTAAAATCCATGCGATCTCGTAAGTGGCCTCTGTCGATTTCTCGGCAACAGAGACTGATCTCACCATCATTTTTTGCAGCTCAGTCAGAGTCTATGTCAACTGTTTAATTTTATTAGTCCTCAGGTTGCTACCTGGTGGGTACAACATGTTGTACTTATCGTGAAAAGCACTAAAGTGGCGTTAAAGGTTAGACGGTTTACAGTTGTCACTGGTCTTCTGGCAAATTAGGCAGAATGGAGTGGATTCTTATTGCACAAAGAAAAACTCATCAGTCCATGTATTCTGAAATTTTCGGTGTTCGTCCTGAATTGACCGCACCTTTTTCTTTGCTGGTGCAGCATCGGTGTCTTGGGCTTCTCCGCCAAACCAATCGGCATTTTCCCCCATTCTTTTCTCATGTTGCTCTTTCTCCTGGGCCCTGTTTCTAACTCCCTCGCCATCAGCTAATGAAGAATCACTTTTCTCGTTCTGCTTTTTTAAATAATAAATCTGTTCATTTTGAGTGGGGCGGAGGCCAAGAAAATATTTGATATAACCCTACGACGTACGGCATTATGGAATATCTCATTTAGGTTTACGTGCTAAAGTTGCAAAACCATTCGCAAATGCAAAGTGTTAGGATTATTTTGCCCTTCTCCGTGGAGTAAAATGCAGGACGATGAAGAACACGCTGACAACGTCTCCTCAGAGAATTTGATGTTTATTACAATGTGCAAGGGAGAGACAAACTTGGAACATTCGGGTAGTGCACCAAGCAAGTCTCTGCCGATCACGCTGTGTGGTGTCTTGATATGCAGTCCGTGGTCATACACATCAAAAGATTGAGTTAAGTGGCGGGCCGGAGACAAATGGTCCTGTCCCTTCCTGGGGACCCTCACAGCCATTTAGCAAAGGTATGTGACATCCTTGCTGCAGACGCTAGAGGTGTTATACTGAGACACACTACAGAGGTGCTAGACACAGTGGCATGCAAACTACAGACACAGTAATGGCAGAAACGGAAACACAATACACTACATATAATATATAAATGCTAGTAAATAAAACTGGGAACCTATTAGTCCCCCATTTTGTATTTGGAAATCTGGCGTCAAACGCCATATTCCCAGCAACCAATCACGTGACGACAGTGGCAAGGAAAAACTCTCCTAGAGTTAAGGGGAGAAACCTTCAGAGGAACCAAGGCTCAGCGGGGGGAACCCATCCTCCTCGGGTTGGCCTGTGTACAGTTCTGGTGGGAAAATCAATTCCTCACGATTACAGAATGATTCACGTTTTCTAACGTCAGCGTGCCATACATTCTTCTGAACGGTCCTTAGTTTGAGGTATATGCTAATTACCAGGAAAAATTGAAATGTTAAATACGCACACGTTGGGAGAAAATTACCCATACAATACATACAAACAACCCCACACCCAAGGGACAGTAATTAGCCATTGGGTCACAGTTGTTGCCTTTTAGCTGCATTGTGATATTAGGGTTCAACACCCAGCTATCAAGTGCTGAACAGAGATGTTAGTGGTGACATCAGGAGTGACTAGAACAGAGCTGATAGTGGTCAAAGTGTCAGTTGGATTAGTGCAGTTGGAAGTGTTAGGCATTGCGCAAAGAGTAGTTTGGTTTGAAAGTAGTCCTCCTTTTGTCACCAATATTGTGCCTGTTGCTAACAGGAATCAGCCTAATCTCAATTACTGATTTTATTTGCTGTGGACCCAGTGGCTCTCTCCCATCATGCACTATCCCTATGTTTCCTAATTATATCTAATATATATAATTTTGTTACAAAGAAACTTAAGCTAACCTGAAGCGTTTTACACCAGTGATTAATGATTATGTGAGAGTGTCTGATTGATACAGCCACTAGGGCAGGCAGAGGCTCTATTTCAGAGGAATTCAAAATTTAGGTCCACTATACAATTTAGGGCATGTGCCAGGCTTCTCTGGAGGGCTGCATGTGCCTCACCTCTTAGCTGAAGGGTGTATCTGTATGTGGCCTTCCGAGTGGGAAAACTATCTTCCTCCAGTCCTGCAGCATTATCCTAATTAATATAAAACTTTTCCAATACTTTAATTGCCTTCTCCGAACCTGTTCCTGTATCAACCATCAACCCATATCAGACTGTATACAACATTACAATACCATGAAAAAAATGTTCAACATTATAACATAATGACAAAAATAATAGCTGTGAGGCCATCCTGGATCCAACTGCAGCCTGCAGGGTTGGTGCACATTCCTGTACTGTGGAAACGTGTGAGTGGAGACACGTGTGGGTAGAGACACGCAGAGAGATAGCCCCCAGGGGCTATAAGGGTAGATGGGGATTATTGTGCCCCATGTTGGGTCTCACCCTTGTATTTCCTTAACCATTTAATGTGAAACCACACCGGAGTTCCGGTCACTGGAAGCAGCTGATGGAATCGTGAGCATGTGTGGTCCAGACCAAATTTGGATCAAATGTCTTCTGATGTGTTTTCACCAGGACCTTGTCTCCAGGTTCAACCAGGCATGTTTCTTCTTTGTCCTCAGCCGGGTCAGGTCCAGTTCTGTGATCCTGTGAAACACACTTAGGACAAAAGCCTGAAATATTCACCTAAACGGTCACTCATTACATGCAATTCCCCACCAATACACTAATCACCAGGAGTCCTCATGGGTCAACCTGTAAGAATTTCAACGGGTGAAAGCAAATGTTAACAGTTAGGGGAACGGACTGGCCCCATCCCCAAAGGGAAAGACCCTCCAGGGCATAGCTGCGGGAAAGCTCCAGGGTGGCTGGATGGCCGAGGTCTCTGGGCCCTGGGCCGGGGCAGCGATGGCTCAGGAGCACTAGGGGGCAAGAGAACACTAGGGGGCGAGGCAACACTAGGGGGCGAGAGAACACTAGGGGGCGAGGCAGGTGGCCCCCGCGGGACAACGGGGAGAGCAGGCGGCCCCTGCGGGACAACAGGCAGACCCTCCGGGGAGCTGGGCGAAGCAGCAGGCCCCTCCTGGGAGCTGGGCGAAGCAGCAGGCCCTTCCTGGTAGCTGGGCGAAGCAGCAGGCCCTTCCTGGGAGCTGGGCGGAGCAGGCGGAGGCGGCCCCTGCGGGAGACTGGGCGGAGAAGGCGGCGGCCCCTCGGGCGGCAAGGGCTCCTTAGCCAGTGGGGGCATCTCTGCGCACCCCCGGAGATAATTCTCCCACGGGAGGGCTGATGCTACGAGGGCTTCAAGGTCAGATGACCCAATAAGCTCAGAGTAGACCAGCCCACCATGGAGGGAGTCCTTTAAGCGGTCCCAGAAAAGCTGGCACAGAGCGCGAAACTCGGTCGCGTACTCCGCCACTGTATACGACCCCTGGCATATGTCCACAGTCTTAACCCTGCCTCCTACCTGGACAGGGGAGCCTGTCCTACGGCAGGGCTGGTCCCGGAGGGCTTACCCAAGACCACCAGCTTGCTCCACACTGGTGGAATACTGAACAAAAAAAAAAAAAAAAACACAGGGAGGAAAAAGGGGGGGAAAAAACTCTGCTGGGTCCAGTGCTGGCTGGTTCCTTCTGTCAGGGATTCGGGGGGTTGGACCCAGGCGCAGAGTAAAAAAACATGGGAGACTCCAAAAGGGAAATTCAAACAAATACTTTACTAAATAACAAACAGGGAACAAACAAAAGGCCACAAGGGGCAAAACCATAAACACAAAAAGATTCTTAAGAACTGAAAAAAAAACAAAACCGAACACAGGCAGGGCGGAACACAGGCAGGACAGAATACGAGCAGGACAGAATACACACAAGCAGGAATGCAGGCAGAAACACAAACAGAAACACAGGCAGAAACAAAGCCGGAAACACACAACGCACAAGCAGGACGGCAGCGGGCATAATACATACTAGAGCCAGACCAATATATATCGATTTGGCCGATATATCGGCCATTATTTCACTTTTTTGACGACATCGGGATCGGCAGTTATGCCACAGCAAGAAGGTTCTGGGTTTAAATCCGGCATCACACACCGTGACTACCCTGATAGGGACAGAAGAGCTGGACACAGGGAGATGCAGAAATTTTGGATATCTCTAGCATTTTATTGGGGTAGCGAGAGAGAGCACAAACACAAACAAACACAAATGAAAAACCTTTGCCCATCACCCTCACAGGATCTGGGCAAAAACAATAAACTAAAATAACAAAGACAAAATAAATGAAATTATACGAGCGCTTTTCAGCGTTTTCTCTGGTCTGTACGTGCTCTCTCTCTCACCATCCCGGTCTCAGATGCCTAGCATGAGGAACCGACTGCACACAAACCAGATTTGTGTCAACAACCATCTGTCTCTTCTGAGTTGAAAGCTCTTTGGTTTTCCCCATGGTCATAGATTACAACGGGATTTTGTATGTGTGCAACCGCATATTTATACGCCAGTGATATAAGGAATGGTGAAAGGCAGCTATACAGTTTCTGGGGGCGGTTCTGGAGATCAAATAAAATAAAAAATTTCTTCAGATGCCACTTTGTTTAGTTTTATTTTAAATATTGTTTAGGGGTGCCAACAATTTTGACCTCCATGCTTTTGAGAAAACCGCTATTACTCAAAAGTTTTTTTTAAAGAATATTTTTATTATACTGAAAGTAAGTAGTTTCTCCAAATGTTTGAGCAGACAATTTGCATCATTGGGTATATTGATTGTCTTACACAATATTTTTTGCTAATTTTCATAAAGAGTGCCAGTAATTCCTGAGTTGAATGTATAAACTCTTCTTTGCAGACTGAACAGCTGCAACCTCACACGGAGGTCCTGTGATATTGTGGCCTCAGCTC
Organism: Anguilla rostrata; assembly: GCF_018555375.3. Classification (NCBI taxonomy): domain Eukaryota; kingdom Metazoa; phylum Chordata; class Actinopteri; order Anguilliformes; family Anguillidae; genus Anguilla; species Anguilla rostrata. The sequence goes on from NC_057947.1 coordinate 1,849,865, forward strand.
TCCAGTCATCAAACTCACCCCTGAGAGATCTGGACCTCAGCTACAATAACCTGGGAGATTCAGGAGTGGAGCTGCTCTGTGCTGGACTGATGAGTCCAAACTGTAAACTGCAGAGATTGGGGTGAGTAGTGCTGTGTACTGTGTGATTTTAACTAAATGGCCATATAATTACTGATTATGGAAATGTAAGGGTTTGAATTTTCATCACAGGGAAGACTAATTTCCTGACTCCATTCATTTTCAGAGCCTGTAACCTGAATGTTTGTGTGAATGTGTGTTTGCATATAAGATTATTGACTGAGGTGTGCTATGAAATGATGGGCAGCTTGAACCTGTATCCTGGAGAGAGACTAGCTACTGCTGCCAGGCATTCATCTAAGTGTTCTCTGACATTAAGATCTTCAATCCTGGGAGGTAAATGTCCTGCTCATCCAGGAATCTAAAACCAACCCCTGGGATTAAGCTAATTAAGATTTACCCCATTTGGGTAGCGATACTATATAAATATCACAAGGCATGACTTCTGTATTATTCTATTAAGTAACATTTGACTGACCCTAGCAGCTATCCTACATGAGCTGCATATCCTGCTAGTGAAACTAACAATATGCCCAGTGAGTACCTCAGTAAGGGTGTTACCCCAAAACTTTAAGTTACTGTCGCTATCCCGGTTCTCTAAAACAGAGTGGAGAGATCCACATATAGGGAATGACATCCAGTCATCCAATTTCACCAAGTCTGGCTCTGACAGCCAGTAGCGCATTCAATGCTACAGAAGACTGCTGCCCTCCTGGAAGAACATATGGGACACTGCAGTGCTACTACTCTTCATATTCACTACTCATGCGAGGCAAGCAGGGCAGTCTTGGTGGATTTCTCCACCGGGGTTACAACAGTAACCTAAAGTTTTCTTTCATCATCTTGTGTTTGAGATCTACCTATGGGGAGATATGGACAACTCCCAGAATGCCTTATGCTCACAGCTGAGATACTGTCAGGCCAGCAAAGGATGCCTCCTCCCCTGAGGGGAGGGTGGTGTCTGGCACATCCCGTGTAGGGAAGTACTAAAGACATCCCACTGCCCAAAGCTATAGCCAGGGCTATGAACAATGTGAAATACTAAAACCCATAGCAGATGAGGGGAGATGTGTGCACCTCACACAGATCTCACCCCCAGAACTGAGTGGGCTACCGGCCTCCTGGTGACGTTCAGGAGGTAGAACCTAGCAAAAGCATCTGGAGAAACCCAGGCTGCGGCTGAATAAATTTCCTGTAAGGAGACCCCATGGAATAGGGCCCACAATGCAGCCATACGACTCGTAGCATGAGCCCTCAGGCCCAAGGGGGGTGTTATCCTCTTTGAATCATATGCCATAACAATCGCTTCCACAAGCCAATGGGACAGCCGCTGCTTAGATACTTTTCCTTTGCAGGCAGAGACCCAGGCCCTGGTCGCTCTTTCTAAAAGCCTTAGTCTTTGTCATATACATGCGGAGAACATGGCATATGCAGCCTATGCTCCTCGTCAGAGGAGAAAGGTGGTGGGTGAAAAGCGGCAAGCTCCAACATCTCACATGTGAAAGGAGGGAAGCTTTTAGGCATAAAGGCTGAATTGAGCTTAAGAAAAAGCCATTTTAGGGGAGATTATTGTGCACGAGAGATGCACTGAGAGCACATGGAGGTCACTGACTCACTTAGCTGAGGCTAGTGCAAGCAGCAACACTGCCAGGAGAGACAGCAATTTTAAATCTATCTCATGTATAGGCTCAAATGGCCTTAGAGACAGAGCCTCCAGCTCCAGTGATAAATCCCAAGGGGAAATGAGCTTTTTAGCAACAGACAGAGAACAGTGAGCCCCCTTCATGAACCTGTGAATGAAGGGGTGCTGCCCCACTGCATGGTCTTTCAACCCAACATGATAAGCAGTGATAGCTGCCAGGTAGACCTTAATGGTAGGAAAGGATGTCTCTTTATCCATAAGGTTCTGTGAAAAGCACAGCACGTCAGAAACAGAGCTCTGGTAAGGCACTGACTGACGAGTGGCACACCATCTTTCTAACACCTGACACTTATTGTCATGAAGTGACCTGGTAGAGGGCGCTCTCGTGCTCTGGATGGTTGCAGCCACGCGAGGGGGAAGCCCTAATGCGTTGAGGATATGCCTCTCACGGGCCAAGCCCATAGAGCTACTCGCTCAGGGCAGGGGTGGTGTATTTCACCGTTCACCTGAGACAGGAGGTCTGTGCGTAGCGGGAGCGTGCATGACTGTACATAAGGGAGAGGGATAATCACTGCGGTAACATTTCCACAATCTGGGGATGGAGACACCATTCCCCGTTCAGTGGGTTTCTCCTTGACAGCAGATCAGCGCTCGTGTTCAGAATTCCTGGAACATCAATCAATCAAATTTTAATTGTATGGCGTATTTCACAGCAATTGTCACAATACGCTTCACAGACAACCCTGGCCTAGACCCCCACAGGAGCAAGCCTAAAGCAACATGGGTCACGCGTAACCACAGAAAGTGACGGCTGCTCCAGACCAGCAGTCTGTGGGCTAGACCATGGAGCTGGAGGGAGCGCATGCCACCTTGGTGATTTACATAGGCTACCGCAGTCATTATCGCAGCATACGAGCACATGATGACCCCTCAGACAGGGAAGAAAATATCTGAGAGCTGTCCATATAGTTAATAGCTAAAAGACAATTGATTCACCATGTAACTGTTGTAGTCTGTATTCCCAGTCACTTGTCTCCCCAGTACTGTCTCTGTGTCTGTGTTCCCTGAGCTGCTTCACTCCCCTGTACTTGTGTGATTTCACTATTCGGGTGGTTCCGGGTTTTCGTGGTTTCCCCCCTTCTTTCCAGTCTCGCTTTACTTACTTCCTGCTTATTTCTAGTTTTACTCATTTCTACTAATCCCTACTAACTTATAGATTGTAAAGTACTAACCTCACTAATATACTAACATGTGAATATTACTAATGGACTAACACACACTAGTTTTGGGTTTTTGATAGTTTAGATCACTATACTAATACATTAACCGGTCTCCCCTTTTCCATGCTGCGCTGTAGCTCCGCCCCTTTTCTTTCTAGCCTGCTCTAACGCTGAGTTCTGCAATTGCCTGCACCTGTCTCTTGCTCTGACTGCACCTCTCTCTCTCTGCACGTGTTTCACCTGCTTCACCCAGGCCGTCTATTATCATTGTTGTCTATGTGATTCCAGTCCGCGTTTTGTCAGTCCCCTGTCATTGAATTAGTTTTCCTAATGTTCTTCACCTGGATGTTGTTTGTTACTCCTCCCTCACTCACTTAACCCCTCCTTGATTGTTATCTTCCCCAGTGTATAAATGTCAGTCTTTTCCACCTGTTCAGTGTCAGAACGTTGATCGAATTCATTGTGCCGATTGTTAGTAAGCCTTTGTCTATCGAGATTCCTGCGACACCCCTTTGTACGACTTCGAGTTTGCCTGCCCCTTTTGGTTTTGTTTGCTTCTGGTTTGACCTTCGCTTTGCCTTGACTTCTCTTTTGCCTGTCCCTTTGTACCTTCGCCATTCTGATCTCCTGGTTTTTGATTTTTTGCCTGTTTTTTCACTATTCTTTTGGAAACTTGATTCGGCACCGTCCTCTCTCTGATTACCTGGCTTCGAACCTCGGACTGAATAAAGACAATGTTTTTTGGATTTCCCTGGTCTGCGTGTGGGTCCTTACACAGAACATCACAGTAACCCTCCTGAGACCCCCCACCCCAGAGAGGGATGTGTCTGTCCTTTTTTTCTGTATGAAAACGATCTTGAGAGGGGTTCCCTGAGTGTTAAAGTCTGTTTTCCCAGTGACGCAGAGTTGCTGAGTGCTTGTGTTTCACTGTGAGACGGTGATGGAGATCGCACACAGGGCTGAGGTGGAGGGATGAAATCCAGCTCATAAAGCCCCTCATTCTTAACAGCCCCAGTGGCAAAACCTGAGAGGCTGTAGTCTGAGGCATGTGTGATACTGTACTCTCAAGCCGAGCTTGAACTGAGAGAGACATACTCTGAGAGATAAAATGCAGTCCGCTGATAAGCAAGCTCACATGGATACAGAGTATAAATCCACTCCCAAGAATGTTACACTCCAGGATGGGGAGAGATTGCTCTGAAACCAAGAGACATCAGATGCGTCAGAACTCGCTGAGTGTCCTGCACAACTCTGGGTTTTGAATTGGCAATAATCAGACAATCGTCTGTACAAGTCAGTATTCTGAGCTTCATTAGTCTTAATGGAGCCAGACCCGCCTCTACACAAATACAGAACACCCGTGGACTCAGGGAAAGGCCGAAGGGTGGAACTGTGTATTTGTAACAAACACCGCGATGGGCAAAGTGGAGGAATTTTGTGTGAGGGGGATAAATGCTTACGTGGAAGAAGGCATCTTTCAGATTTACTGATGTGAAGTAGTGATGTTAAGTTAATCAATTAACTGTTAATTCTTAATAAGAATATTGATTCATGAATTTCTATAGATTAAACATTTAAATGTCAATACACTATTTCAATGGATAACTTAATGTTGGTGATTTGATTTCAAAGAGACGTTTCTAAAAAATTTTAATTAGAGAGTCATGGTTCCCTCTGCTGGCAGCATTAGTGAAACGTTATTGGTCCATTCCTGGAACATCAGTGCCATCTGAGCACGTCTTCTCAGCTGCTGGTCTCACCTTCAGCAGACTGCTCTCCAGACTGACCCCAAAGCACATAGACATGCTCATACTCCTTAACAAAAATGCTTAAGTATTAAGTTAAGCATATTTTAAGTCATTCTTTTTATAGACCATGGAGTAGATTTAAATCTAATCAGTTAATCATTATTAATCAATTTTTGGGTGCCAACGATTGATTAAAAGAATTGCACAACATTTTCCAATGTGAAAGAGTGCTGTATGTTAACATTTTGAAATTATATTGCCTCAAATGTTTGTTTAACACTGAGATCCAAGATAGGAAGTTGAGAACCGTCCTTCTTTGGGTGCTGAAAAAAAGGAAAATAAAAACTATGTTGGGTTTGATCTCTGGGAACCACACATATTGCCCCTTTTTGTAAGAGGGAAGGAATTTATTCCTCTTGAACATGGAAGCACTCTCTTGTGTTTGAGAGTAAATGACTCTGTTGAAATGGGGGGGTCACTCTGAACTGGAGTCTGTAGCCCTTGGCTATTGTCTGTAGCCCTTGGCTATAGTAGCGCTGCAGTGTTCTATGTGCTCTTCCAGGAGGGCAGTAGCTTCCTTTAGCATTGGACGCGCTACTGTCTGTCAAAGCCTGACTTAGTGCATTTGGATGCTTCTATGGAGGTCTGGACTGGATGTCATTCCCTAGAGTTGGCTTTCAAACACAAGATGATGGAAGAGAAGTTTATTTATGGCACCAATGCAGTGATTTGTTCAAGCAGAGATGCACACTTCAGTCAGTGTGTAAGTAAGCCACGTACTTTGGATGCACTGTAAGAGAAAGAGTACTTTATCATATGTCAAAATATGAGAGTTGCCAATAACCATGAATAGAAAGCTTTAACAGTATTAAGAGGCAATCATTTTATTTACAAGACATGGTAAGATGGACTGGACACTATGCTATAAGAGAGGAAAGGACATGCACCTGAAGAGATTTTAAGATAAAGAAAAGGAACACAATGAAATTGTGAAGCATACCAAAAATGCTTTTTATGTAAAGACTTTGGATAATGAAGTAAATTGTTTGAGCTTCCCTTAAATGCTATCCAGAGAACATCTCCCACAATCCACACTAGTTTACATTTAACAAAATGAAGGCCCCCTTCTACAGGGACAGGGGTGCTGCATGGTAATTATACTGACAGTAAATAAGCTACTTTGTACTACTGGTGTGCCCTAATGATTAAATCTATCATTCCTGTATGTGTTGCATGTCCTCCTGCAATGGTTTACAGTGATGGTCCTTCTATGGACTGTTTTATACTTCTGTGTAGTCTGCATAGTTTGCATGATTTGCATTGTGTGTCATTTGCAAACGGCAGAAATACAGAATCCTTGACAGTTTCAACTACTCAATTTCATAATTTCTCCTCATTTCTCTCATACTATTGTTATTTTATCATATGCAAAGCTTGCTGGGACACATGCGTCTTCTCCTAATCTCCACTATAAAGTCTTTGGGTTCTACTGAGGTCACTGACCTAGCTTAGGAGAACAGAGAAGAGGACTCGTACAGGCAGATAAGCCTATCAAAATGCCTTATAAACCTTACAAACACTAAAAGTGCATCTCCACGAAATTACAGAAAACGGAGCAGGACAGAAGGGCACACAAGTTGTGACCTAGGGAGCTCTAATTCTACAGGCTCGCTGATAATTTTGTCAATCAAGGCTCGTTGAATGGCCGTCAAATCCGTGAGTACATACACCGGCCATATTTCAGCTGCGTTTCTGATGCGTTTACACTTATGCCACCGCACCCTTTGTCACAGCCACTGTTTTACATATATAGCAAAGCGAAACTGCTAAACGGTACAAGCTCATCAGACTGTACAAATTCACACAAGGATAGCCATAATCCACACCTGTTTCTTAAAGGGTCGCTTCTCATTTCTCACTTTCTCATAACAAAACGTTTTGCAAAAAGAAATGATGTCTCATAAAAAACACGTTTTCAACGTACAAAAATGCCAAGCTACTCACACATACAAGGCATACACCATCTATAACTCGTTCATTCCAACTGGAAAAATCTAGGCCTGCCATTAAAAGTATTGATATCAAAATGACACGAAGTTACTGTACTACAAACAATATAGGCTCTTGCCTCATCGAAATTAAATAAGCTGTATTTCAAAGCAGTGCTACCCAATGTTTCCTCAGTTGTTTCAAGTCACTTGGCCCTGTGTTTTTTAATCTTACCATTTTACAATGTCATTCAAACTTTGTGTGAGATCAAAGTGTGAAATATTTCTAATTGCCTTGTGCAACACATTTAAATTCATGTATAAAACTGCTGGTGAATAACTACAGGAAGCCTATTCCTCCAGAAAATATATGTTTATACTTGCTTGTCAACTTCATTTTACTAAATATACAAGTTCTTCTATATTTGCTACTAACTATAAATACTGCATGTAAAATACATATTGTACATACATACATAGAAAACTTCTTTATCCCCATGGGGACATTTCCCTCGCAGCATGTTACATTCACATTTATGAACAGACATTTATACCAAGAAACATACAATCATTCACGCAACAGAAAGGCTGAGCAGCTAAATACATACATACCAATACAAATTGGACATATAGACACCTATCAATCTGGACTCTCATAAACCCATCCACACATATGTTTGCCTGTCCATCTACTGCATGCTTATATACACACAGGGCCAAGTGACTTGAAGCAATTGAGGAAACATTGGGTAGCATTGCTTTGAAATACAGCTTATTTAATTTTGGTGAGGCAAGATAGCCTATATTGTTTGTAGTACAGTAACTTGGCGTCATTTTGATATCAATACTTTTAATGGCAGGCCTAGATTTTTCCAGTTGGAATGAATGAGTTATAGACAGTGTATGTTTTGTATGTGTGAGTAACTTGGCATTTTTGTACGTTGAAAACGTGTTTTTTATGAGATGTAATAAGTACACTGTCAGCTTTTAGATGGACCAGTCCTTGTCATAAATGAGTCTGCCCCCCCCCCCAACTTTCCACACCTCAACTTGGCATCATCCAATCAGGGCAAACATGCTCAAGCCATGCTGGCTTGTCACTTGATTCCACCAGGTTACTGTCAACTGACCTAAGAAAGAATTTGTCGATTTAATTTATAAATTTAATTTTCAATAATAATTGTTAAATTAAGTCATGTAAAATACATTTTATATGTAGGCTAAGTGAGGGGTTCTTGCACGCAATACCACTTGTGTTCAATATTCAGAGTGCTGAACATTTTAACAAGGGCATTGACTGAAAAATACTTGTCTGAGGGTGGCACTGTGGGTTTAAATCCGGCATCATACACCGTGACTACCCTGATAGGGACAGAAGAGCTGGACACAGGGAGATGCAGAAATTTTGGATATCTCTAGTGTTTTATTGGGGTAGCGAGAGAGAGCACAAACACAAACAAACACAAATGAAAAACCTTTGCCCATCACCCTCACAGGATCAGGGCAAAAACAATAAACTAAAATAACAAAGACAAAATAAATGAAATTATACGAGCGTGTGGCAAACACGCCTGTCACAGGCCACCGAAGTGGCTTTCCTTGGGGCCCTCCAGCACAGAGACACAGGGAGAAGATGTTCAAACAGTCCAGATTTATTTTACAAGGGTTTGGCAAGATGGTAACGCCAAATGAGCAGATGTAAAAACCCTGTCATGACAGAGAGCTCCCTGGTGTGGGTGGGGATGGCAGATTTAACCTGTGCGCAGTGATTACCTCACTACGCACAGGTGCAGCCACTCCTGTTCCTGGGTCCAATTAGCCTGGCCAATTATCTAATTCTTAACCAATTATCCAATTGGCCAGGTCTAATTAGCTTGACCCAGGGCAGGTGTGGCTACTTAAACCAGCCATCCCCACACCACAGAGCGCTTTTCAGCCTTTTCTCTGGTCTGTACGTGCTCTCTCTCTCACCATCCCGGTCTCAGATGCCTACTGTGGAAAGAAGCACGCTTTTAACTCCTGGATTGATTCGTAACATCATCCAGGTGTGTGTCTGCTTAAACAGTAGGCATGGTCCTCTAATTGCCATGAATTTCTCCCGCAAACCGAGTCCTGCCACATCCGGCCTGGGCCTTTCTGTGTGGAGAATGGCCTTTCTTTTGCATGTTCTCCCCATGTCCACGTGGGTTTCCTCCGGGTACTCAGGTTTCCTCCCACAGTCCAAAGACATGCAGGTAGGCTAATTGAAGACAGTAAAGTGCCCATAGGTATGAGAGTGTGAGTGAATGGTGTGTGTGCCCTGCGATAGATTGGTAGCCTGTCCAGCCCAATGCACACTGGGATAGGCTCCAGCACTCCTCGCGACCCTGTCCCGGATAAGCGGGTATAGATAATCGATGGATGATGGATGGATGTCACTTGTCCAACAGTGCCTCCTGGAGTTTTACATGCATTATTGAAATGGAGTGATCTTTGTCTGCAACATGTTACGTATGCATGTAAATACACTGTTGTCTGAGCTTTAATCACAATATAGACCGCTGCTGGGTACGTACAGCCTGTTCCCTGCTTATTCCTGTACTTTAATGTATAAACACAATGTGCAGATGTTCCCCTGTCATACAGTACTGCACTGCT
>NC_057947.1:1859275-1900650 GCF_018555375.3 Anguilla rostrata
ATAAGTTATAACGGATATATGGATACCGGTGTATGTTTATAGAGATCAACATGCTGTGTTATGACCGGTTAGTAATTAGAATAGATCACATGCAAGATATGTTCTGTGCGTGACATATATTATTACTAAGGCAGCGCGGTGGATGGCTTATTAGAGCCAACCGAACAAACAGAATGTTTATGCTAATCATTAAACTCGTCCGACTCATCTACAACCTTCCCAAATTCTCCCATGTCACTCCTCTGCTGCGATCACTCCACTGGCTACCGGTCGCCGCCAGGATCTGGTTCAAAGCCCTGACCCTTGCCTACACTGCTGCCAACAGGACAGCCCCCATCTACTTGCAGGACATGACTAGATTCTATGTGCCTGCTCGACCACTGCGCTCTGCGGCAACAGGGGCCTTGTAACCCCTCCCACCCGCCCAAAGGGATCACAGAGCTTCTCCACCCTAGCTCCCCAGTGGTGGAACGAACTCCCCGTCCCTCTCCGAACCTCCCCCTCACTACCCATCTTCCGCCGTGGCCTGATGACTCATCTCTTCAGACTATACCTAGACTAACCACCACCACGCTGTATATTTCACTCTTTAAACCCCCCCCTTTTCATGACACTTGTTACATGTTGCCCCATCCCAGCACTTTTTGGTAATTTGTATTTGTCCTAATACTGTAGCTTATTCTTCTGCCTAGTTGGCTTTGCAGAGGTTAGGTCAGAATAGTGTTCACTGTGTGAACTGTGTTCTTGGCTAGAAATAGCTGTACAAGTATTGTACCTGTGTTTAGCAGTTGTCTATGACCATGAAATGCACTTTTTGTACGTCGCTTTGGATAAAAGCGTCTGCCAAATAAATGTAATGTAATGTAATGTAAATACGATAACCGTCACAGTTACATACATCCAATCATAAATGTGGCTACATTCGGTCTGTCGCTAATTATACTAATTACAGCCTTACTTGAGCGTCCATTGCTTTGGGTTGGTTGTTAGAAAAATGTTTCCTGTTTTCCAGTGTGAAGTCTGTGGAGGTTGTGGTGGAAAGGGGAAGCTGGTCACCCTTTCTGTTTTCAATTGTTCAATTATTGGTTTTTAGTTGTCTCGTTTTCCCTTCCCTCTCTGTGGCCTGATTGTGCATTGTGCCCTGCTGTGTCTCGTCAGTGTCGTGTCTATTTAAGTTCCCTTCTCCCTGACTCAGGTGCTGGATCCTTGGTTGTGTTCGTTTGTTTGTGCCTCTGCTCGTGTTTCTGCCCTGTGTGTTTCTGCCCATGTTCCATTTTTACAGGTTTTTGGATTCTTGGAGTTTCTTTGTTTCCATTGTTTTGAAGTTTTTCTTTGTTTTTGAGAGTTGCCCTGCGAGGCCTTTTGTTCCCTGGTTTTGTTCCTGTTTTCTATGTAAAGTCCTTGTTTCCGATTACTGTTTGGAGTTTTGTGTTTTCCCCCTCACTCTGCATTTGGGTCCTAACCCCCCACGCACCTTGACACCTATATCTACTTAGCCAACATATATCAGCACTTTCTCTTTCAAGCACCCGTTAGAACAAGTCACGGTAAAGAAATCAGCATCTAGGGCTAAAACAACATATTTTGGGAAATTTAGTAAAATAAAATGGCCATATCAAACACATTCTTTCAAACTAAATTGTTTAGAATAAAATCGAAACGAAAACAAAATTTTATTAAAAAAGAAAGAAAGTGCTTGGTTCTTTGGCTATTAAATATTCTGTGGGAAAATGCTCTGTCTTTAGCCTACTTTATAAACTGGAAAACTACATTCAATTATAATAAATGAATGGGCTAATATATGAACTGCGGTTCGCCTGTTTTCATTTTCTGTAGGCTACTAACTGTCAGCTGTTCTCGGTACGATTTTTTGGTACACTGGGTCGAACCCCGTCCGTCCATCCGTCGTCCACATCCAAGTGCACCCCCCACCCCCCGGGGCAACCAACCGACGCCAAGCATAGTTACGCTGCTGATTCGGTGAACTAATCTTTTGAACAAATCTTTTTAGTGAACTGATTCTACTGATTCATTTTTATTGAAGGCTGCACGTTTCGAATTTACAGTGAGCCAATACTGTTACAGGAGAGGTGCGGAAGGGGCCGTGGTTATGTGAGTCACTCTCAGGTGGACATATGGGCTTTGTAGTTTTCTGTCTTTGTAGGCCATGGTACCTACATACCTCTCAAAGAAATGGTTTTCCTGTAGGTTTGAACCTGGATCTGCAGCACATCAGTTGAATGGATTAGACCATAAGCCAAAATCAGGGCAGAAGTGTGTTTTGCATGACATCCAGTCTCTGAGATGTTCCTGAGACCCTGCAGTTATTCTCATTTTTTCTGATGCATTTCTAATATCTGCAGTCACACATTACAAATGCATTACAGTATGTTATGATTGCTTTGACACAATGTGGAAAACTCAATTTGCCAAACTGATGGGCAAAATTCTTACCTTAAAACACAAATTTCTGTACCTACACACAAAGTACAAAACTCTAAATCACACACTCAGTTTTCACTAAACAGTCACCTGTTGGACAAGCAAGGATTAATTAAAAATATGTTTCTCGTGAATCCAGAGGTTCCAACAATCAATGTCCTTGTTAAGATGCTCAGCACTCTGAATACTGAACTCAAGCGATATTGCCTGCTAGAACCCCTTACTTAACCTAAATGTAAAATATATTTAATTAGATTTAATTTAATAATTGTGTTTAAAATTAGAATTATCAATTAAATCTCCAAATTCTTTGATAGGTCAGTCTACAGAAAACTGGTGGAATCAACCAACAAGTCAAAACAAGCTGTATATCAGGTTTTCAGATTAAATAATTGAATTCAATAAGAAGCAGTCAATTATATTAATGAATTGAAAACATACATTCTTTATTGAATGCAGGCACACTACTTCTAAATTACACAACAGAAGACATACAGCAAAACCGTAAACAACTAATCTAGAAATAGGCCTACCAGAAAATAGAGAGAGAGAGACGGGAAAGAGAGAGAGAGAAACGGATCGGCCAGACCTTGCCAAAGTACCACCCACTTCCAGTATAAGCACCACAAGGAAACCAGCTAAAAGCACACAACCAAGGAACCACCACCAAAATAAAAAGAGGAAAACAACTTATTCAAGGCTCTGACACCAACGCAACACAACACCTTTTCCTGTGGCAATCATAAATACCTTACCCAGCATGGCTCGAGGATGTTTGCCCTGATTGGGTGATGCTGGGTTATGGTTTAGAAGAGAAAGGAAGGGGGGTCAGACTAATTTATGGCAAGGACTGGCCTACCTAAAGATTGCATTCAAACTTAAAGAGGACATGGGAAAGGGAAATGTTAGGCATGTAGGGTCTCCAACCCCCGATATGGTGTCCTGTGCCATCTGGTTTGTCTCTTCGGAGGGGGTGACTGGGGTATCAGTGGATTTTATACTGCCCCAATCACATTTGCTTTGATGCTTGTGACATATGTTATTTCTTATTATATATTCTCAATAAGTTAAATGAATTATATTTTCTTATTTTATTTCTACTACATGATCTCAAAAAGTAAGACATTATCTAGCGGAGCCAAAGAGTGAATCAAGTGTAACGTTAGATGAAATTAAATTGACTGGATGAAATACGTGAAAAAAACTACAATGCGCTTTCGTGCAGGTTACCCGCGCTAACTGATGGTTGATTCACTTCTCCAACAGCAATCCTTCTCTCATGTTATCACGACAAAGCTAGATAACATGGCTTAAAATGATCCACGTTTGAAGTGTTTTATCGGCGTTTTTACTGTCTGCTTAGCTTGCTACGATGACGCGTGACTAGATGTCACACTCGCTTGCAATTACGCGTTGGCTATTGACACAGCATCATATAGTAGCTAATATCATTATCTCAGATAAAAAAACAAATGTGTGATGCATTCAATCACCATTTTATTTTGGCTGGTTATTTATTTGAGAATACAGCGATGTCCTCAGGAAATGTAGATCCTATCCTACCAGGAGCTAGTTAGCTGCTGGTTTGTGGGGCAATTGCTTGGTCACCAGCTGCTTTTCATTTGCTAATTAGGGCTTGTAGTCTGGCTTGGAGCGACGCTAGCGTCGCTCCCTCCCAGTTTGTGTCATTGTATCCCTATCCTTCTACCATCACCCTTCCTCTCTCTACTCCCTGTCCTCACTGCTATGCTATGTGCCCATCCCATCCCAACCTGTTCTCTCCCCTTCAGAACTCGCTTCTGCAGGCGAGGCCCCCCGCGGCGACGGAACCCCTCCAACCTTCGCTATCCCTCATTGACCCCCTGTGACAACTTCACGGTCGCAGGAGGGCTATGGAACTGCCAGTCTGCTACGCGGAAGGCTGACTTCATTTCAGCCTACGCGTCCCTCCTCTCTTTACATTTCCTTGCCCTCACTGAGACCTGGATCACACCAGGCAACACTGCAACCCCTGCAGCCCTCTCCTCCTCCTTCTCCTTCTCTCACACCCCCCGCCCATCTGGCCGTGGTGGGGGCACAGGTTTGCTGATCTCTCCCTCCTGGAAATTCTCTGTTCTCCCCCTCTCTCACCTCTCAATCTCTACCTTTGAATACCACTCTGTCTCAATCACCTATCCTGTTAACTTGTATATTGTAGTTATCTATCGCCCTCCAGGGCCCCTGGGAAACTTCCTTGATGAGCTCGACACCCTGCTGAGCTCCTTCCCAGAGGATGGCACCCCACTGATCCTCCTGGGAGACTTCAACATCCACCTTGATGCCTCCCACTCCGCAGCCTTCCTGCCTCTACTTCACTCATTCGATCTCTCCCTAATGCACTCCCCACCAACACACAAAGCTGGCAATCTCCTAGACCTGGTTATCCTGAGGAATTGCTCCTCTTCCAATCCCACAGTGACCCCTCTGCACCAGTCTGACCACCACTTCATTTCCTTCTCCCTCCCTCTTACTCCCCTCCCTCCCTCCCCTCCATCCACTCCTACTGTCATGGTCCGCCGGAATCTCCGCTCCCTCTCTCCCTCCTCTCTCGCTTCCAGTGTCACTGCTTCACTCCCCACTCTTGAATCCTTCTCCAACCTTCCCACTGACTCTGCATCCTCCACTCTGTCTTCCTCGCTCTCCTCAGCACTTGACTCTCTCTGTCCTCTAGTCTCCAGGCAGGCACGCTCGTCCCCTCCCAGTCCGTGGATGTCTGACCCCCTCCGAACCAACCGGGCCAGCCTACGTGCAGCGGAGAGGAAGTGGAGGAAATCCATGGCTCAATCCGACCTGTCTGCCTACCAGTCTCTACTAGCTACATTTTCTACCGCTGTAACCTCTGCCAAAATTAATTATTATCAAACAAAATCCATAAATCTGCCTCTAACCCTCATCAGCTGTTCTCCATTTTCTCCTCTCTCCTCAGCACTCCTTCCCCACCTCAGTCCTCCCTCGCTGCAGATGACTTTGCAGTTTTCTTCGATGAGAAAATTGCAGACATCCGCAGCTCCTTCACGTCCACCACCACCCTTCCCCACTCCCCCAGCTCTGTTCCCTCCCCTTGTTTCTCCACTTTCTCTCCCCTCACTGACTCTGATGTTTCCCAGCTCCTACTCTCCCACCGCCCTACCACCTGTGCTCTTGACCCCATCCCTTCCTCTCTCCTCCAGACCATCACACCTGACATCCTCCCATATGTCACCTCCCTCGTGAACTCCTCCTTGTCTTCTGGACGTTTCCCCTCCTCTTTCAAGCTGGCCCACGTCACCCCACTGCTGAAAAAGCCCACTCTGGACCCCTCTGTCATCCAGAACTACCGTCCTGTCTCCCTTCTCCCTTTCCTATCCAAAACAATTGAACGAGCTGCTTCTAATCAACTCTCCTCTTTTCTCTCCCTGAACAATCTCCTAGACCCCTACCAGTCTGGCTTCAGACCTGGCCACTCGACAGAGACCGCACTCCTCTCGGTCAATGAGTCGCTTCACGCCGCACAAGCAGCCTCCCATTCATCTGTCCTGATCCTCCTAGACCTTTCTGCCGCCTTTGACACCGTCAACCATCCCATCCTCCTGTCCTCCCTGGCAGCTATGGGGATCTGTGGCACAGCACTTGACTGGATTGAGTCCTACCTCTCCGGTCGCTCCTTCCAAGTCGCCTGGGCTGGTGCAGTATCAGCACCTCGCCCCCTTGCCACAGGAGTTCCCCAGGGCTCCGTCCTTGGTCCCCTCCTATTCTCCCTGTACACCCAATCTCTTGGTCCTGTAATCTCTGCCCATGGGTTGTCCTATCATTGTTATGCCGATGACACCCAACTCTTTCTCTCCTTCCCGCCCTCTGACACTCAGGTCTCTGCTCGCATCTCTGCCTGCCTGAGGGACATCCAGAGCTGGATGGATAACCACCATCTTAAGCTGAACCCAGGCAAGACGGAGATGATCTTCATCCCTGCTCCATCCTCTAACCTTCTTGACTTTTCTATTTCCCTGGGGGACACTGTGGTGTCATCATCACCCACCGCAAAAAACCTTGGAGTGGTGATGGACAACAGACTGTCCCTCTCCCAGAACATCACGGCGGTGAGTCGAACGTGCAGGTTCTTCCTGTACAACATCCGGAGAATCCGCCCCTTCCTCACCACCTACGCAACCCAGCTCCTGGTTCAAGCGATGGTCCTGTCCCGCTTGGACTACTGCAACTCGCTACTGGCTGGTCTGCCAGCATCCGCCATCAGACCCCTGCAGCTCATCCAGAATGCTGCAGCGCGTCTGGTCTACAACCTCCCCAGACATTCCCATGTCACCCCCCTGCTCACTGACCTCCACTGGCTGCCTGTTATGGCTCGCATCAAATTTAAGTCCTTGGTGCTTGCATACCAGGCAGCTAAGGGGTCAGCACCAGGGTACATTCAGAGGATCATCAGACCCTACACACCAGCCAGACCTCTCCGTTCTGCCACCTCTGGACGCTTGGCACCTCCCCCTCTTCGCGTCTGCACTTCCCGCTCCCGTCTGCTGTCTGTCCTGGCCCCTCGCTGGTGGAATGACCTCCCCGTGATGGTCAGAACAGCAGAGAATCTCACCACTTTCAAACGCAGACTGAAGACTCATCTCTTCAGGCTGCACCTCTCCCCACCCCTCCCTAGCCTATAGTTCAGCTCATTGTACCTAGCTAGGATAATTTGATTATGTTAGTGTATCTGGTAGGATTGTTTTTGTATGATTAGGTGTGATTCCAGTGCTAGTTTGTACTTTGTACTTGGTAGGATTCTTGCTGCTGAACAAGCTTACTCTACAGGGTTGGAGTCCTGATCGATGTGGTCACTTCTGGCACTACGATCCTTACTTCACTCTAGTGTTTCTTTTGCGCCTCTACATCTTGAAACCTATGCACTTGTTGTACGTCGCTCTGGATAAGAGCGTCTGCTAAATGCCTGTAATGTAATGTAATGTAATGTAATATCCTGCTTATGTGCTCACTGCCACTTCATAAAGGCTTGCTAGCCAGCTAGCTTGCTAAAGTGAACCAAATATGTTAGCTAGCTCGCTCGCTTGATAATGAGGATTGATAAACATAGTGGTCGTATAAACGCATTTAATTAAAAAACTTTCACTAAATATACATACCTTTATTGCGGCAATCGAATCTGTGCAGACAAGTCTTGCAGTGGAGAATACTGGATGAGGCACGAGTGACAAACGTTTTATTAGAGAAGTAGCGCAGTTCACACTTGTATTAGAGCTCCCTCTACTGGATAATTCTAGTAAATAGCAACTACAACGTTCGAACAGACAAGTACAGATAAATAATCATTGTTTTTTTGTTTACTATACTTATTTAAAAATCGGGACACATCGGCGGCATAACTGCCGATCCCGATGTCGTCAAAAAAGTCAAATAATGGCAGATATATCGGTCAGGCTCTAATTAAGACATCCAAATTGTTATTGCTAGAAATGCTGATTGTGAAATTTACTCCAACATGTTTGCAATCTCGTCACTTCCAACAACATTGCCCAGGTGAGTAGCATTGCAGCACGATTGGTGATCCCAACATTAAAGGCTGTTTTACAGCACTACATTCAGCAGTGTCTGACAACATGGAGCAGCCCAATGGAGTTGGTATTGATGTACAGGTCGTGGCTGAGGCTGAGGCTGCGGTTGTGGCCAAGCAGGTAGCAGAAATACTGCTGTATCAAATTAATTTAGAGCCGCAGTGATTGACCATGTCACAAATCCAGGCATAACAATGGGAGAAGCTGGAAGGGTTGTACAGCCACACTTTAAAAAGTTAACAGTGGCCCCTAATATGAGTTTTTGGACTCACCATTGATTAGTCAATTATTTACTGCAAAATGTGATAACGTAATTACATTACAGGATTGTTGCGTTGGTGTCAGTTTATATTATTGCAGTATTACAGTGGGATATTACAGAATTACAGTACTAAAATGAATATGATGCCCAGGAATTGCCTTTTCTGGCATACAGAGTACATACTGTAAAGCATTAGTCTGTTTCTACTGTCCCAGTCATGTTCTTGTGTCTTTATTTCAGAGAATGATGGAGATTGATGCTGGAGCTCCTGTTACATTGATTTTTTTATGTTTTAGACACACAGTCTTGATTCTCGTGTCTTTCTTGTATTATGACACAAGTGTGTGTCGTAATTGTATGATGGGCTCCATTGCATGTATTTTGCCTGGTGCAGTTGTATGGAGAGGGTTTATGACACAAGAAAATCCATCATAAGATAAATGTTTTTCTGCTAATCTACTTGCTTGTGGCTATGAAATGGTATTCATCACTAGCTTAAAGCCAACACATTTCACCGTGTCAGTTTGACGTTGTCCAACATGGTTTTACAGTACCTAACATAAAACACAGGGAAGTTGCAGGAAAATAATTCTTTGAAAATCAAGTTTTTTTTCTGATATTCTTCAAACTGGGTTAGGGTTAGGGTTAGATGTTTTATCAAAGCGCACAAATATGGTGCATACAGGTAAAGACCAAACAGGTTACCAATAGTTGAAAAAAAATAGCCAATTAAACAGCATGTGTTCCACTGTCTGTGTAATAAATTAAAAAATGCTTGGCTGATGTGATTCTTTTTAAAGCCATTATCAAATTTGTCCATGTGTTTTGTTTTTTTTTAAATGTGAAGCACTTTGTGAAAATACTATAAACAGATACCATTTGAAAACTCACCAGAGGTCTAAGACATTGTCAAGTCCAAAATCTGTGCAAAATCCTTTCAGTGAACATGTTTGACACCTGCCTGCATCTTCTCTGGACACATTACTTTAAAAATCTAAACTTATTGTTGTAACAGTGTAATGTTGCTGTCCTCTATTGCAGCATCTCCTGTTGTGAGTACAGTAAGCAAACATAAAGGAAAGAGATTCATTATCAGGCTGTAGCTGCAGAGAGGCACTAAGTCAAATTTCACTGCAGTACTGATCGTTTTACTGTTACCTACCATTAAGTCTTTTGGTGAAGGGATTGTCCTTGTCCAGGCAATATTTTGCCATTTATACAAAAAAAAAATTTCACATTCACAATCCTTCTCATCACTGTTTATATCAAGCGTAACAACTAGGCCTGGCCTGCCCTCAGAATTCTTAATAACATGGCTCTGATACATCCTGGTGGCTGTTCTCAGATCAGGTTCTGTCTTCCTCTTTGAAAACAATGAGAAGATGAAACTCATGACACCACCTGGCATTGGATTGGCTCTGAAAATGTGCAGAAGAATGCGGAGAATGGTGCTGCTGTGTGATGAGGCTCGGACGGAGACTCCTTCAATGGCCGGCTCTGCTGATGGGCAGTGACTGGCGGAGGAGCCACTAGGCCCTGATGTTGAGGCGCTGTCCTGCCCTTCAGCGTGGCTCTCTGACCCTGCTGCTGCTCTTCCTTCCTGTCTTACACTGCCACTGCCATCAGACCTCACTCTGTCTCTCTCATACAACCCAATGTGCCCACTGATAGCACATTAAAGGCTCTGACATTTTCACACGATGTGGACATTTCATGTTCACTTGTGTTAAATTTAAATACCGTTCCAAGCCATTATTCTACCTGTGTATGTACAACAATAAAGAAATACTTGTGCAAGGAAAACGTTAGAGAGAGGAGGGAAGAAGAGGATTATGAGAGATGTAATTATCCATAGTGTATATCCATATATATTTTTTTTGGGGGGTAACCTATAATATTAATAAGAGAATAATCCAATAAAGATATTAGTTGAAAAAAGAGATATGATAAATGTGTATTAGAAAGCCTACACCACCTTCATTTTTGAGTACATCACTTTTATTGCAGTAGAAACATATATCAACCTTTCCAACCTTCTATACACCATGGGAATACCCGCAATTTGGACAGGGTATTGTCTCCAGTAATTTGAGACATGTGGATTCCCTGAATCAAAAGAGTTGGAATCCACCAAACTCTTTCAAGACTGAAATTTAGAAGATGTCAGGACTGGTGAGGGAATTGACCCAAATGCAGAGTAAAAAAACCCAAGAACTACAAAAGGAAAATTCACACAAAGGCTTTAATTACCAAAACTAAGGAACAAATGCAGGAAACCAAAAAATGCCTCGCAGGGTAAATCCCAAAAACACAAAACAAAACTATGAAAAAAAAACAGAAAATCCAAAAACACGTAGAAACGTGGGAAGAAACACTCAGGGACCTACTCTCAGGCAGAAACACAGTCAGAAACACAAGGAACCAGCACCCGAGTCAGGGAAGCAAAGAACGTAAATAGACACGACACTAACGAGACACAGGAGGGCACAATGCACAATCAGACCACAGAGAGGGAAGGGAAAACCAAAACCAAAAAAACAATAATAAAATAATTGGAACCAATAATACAATTAAACAGGGAAAAGGAACAGAACTACCACCATCTGGCGGCCAAAAAAATGAAAAAACAGAAAACAGGAACAGAAACCTGACAGTACCCCCCCCCCCCCAAAGGGATGTCTCGTGATGTCCCAGGAGACTGACCCTGGGAGGGGGTGACAAACAAAATGGGACTGGAACGACACAAGACTCGGGACTCAAAAACACAGGACTGGACAGCGACGGGCACAGGGACTGGACTCGGGACAGGAGCACACAGACAGAAGACTCGGGGCTGGAGCAAGACGGGACTGGACTTGGGACTGGACACAGACAGGACCCAGGCGGGGAACTGGACTCGGACGACAGAGATCTGGACAGGGCAGGACGGGAACAGACTGGGCTAGACAAGAGAGAACACTGGACTGGACTAGACAAGAGAGAACACTGGACTGGACTAAGACAAGACAGAACACTGGACTGGACTAAGACAAGACAGAACCCTGGACTGGACTAAGAAAAGACAGAACACTGGACTGGACTAAGACAAGACAGAACACTGGACTGGACTAAGACAAGACAGAACACTGGACTGGACTAAGACAAGACAGAATACTGGACTGGACTAAGACAAGACAGAACACTGGACTGGACTAGACAAGACAGAACACTGGACTGGACTGGACTAGACAGGACAGGTACTGGACTCAACAAGATAGGAACGGACTGGACAAAACTCTGACACATACAGAACTAAGCCACAACACGAAACTGATTCAGACACAGCACGACACAGGACTGGACTTAAGACAGACACGGAGTGGACTCACGACACTACACGGAACTGGACACGGACACTACACTGGACTCATACGACGATGGAGTGGATTGAGACAGACACAGAAACAAACTGACACAGACTGAAACGGACTGACACAGAGACTGGGAATGGGCTAAGACACAGGCACGGACTCAAAACACAGGAACGGACTCAAGACACTGGACTCTACACAGGGACTGGACTCAGACAGGAAAGGGACTGGACTACACAAGACACGAACTGGACTGGAAACTCAGACAGGAAGGGGACTGGACTAAACTCTGACACATAAGAAACTGAACCAAGACACAGCACGAAACGGACTAAAACACGACGCTGGCTAACAGACAGGCACGGAACGGATTAACAGACAGGGAAGGGACTCAAAACACAATGCTGGACTGGACTAACGCTACACTGGACTTGACTAACACACAGGCACGGAGCTCAAGACAGTATGGAGAACGGGACTCGGACCGGGAACAGACAGGGAGACCTAACAAAAGGGCAGACAGAGAGACAAGCAAGTGGGTAGACACACGGCAAGGCTGATCGACACACTAAGGGACAGGCAGACAGGGAAGGCGAGGGGCAAATTCAAAGACAGACACACAAACTGACAGACGGGCAGACACAACAATAAACAAGCAGACTGACACACTGACAGACAGGCGGGAGAACAGACTGGCCGACCAGCCGACGGCCTGGGGGACAGATAAACAGGCCAACAAACTGGCTGACAAACACGCGGGCAGACAGGCAGGCAGGCAGACAAATAGACAAAGTGGCAGGTGAACAGACAGACGCACAGTTAGGGGGAAGAACTGGCCCCATCCCCAAAGGGAAAGACCCTCCAGTGCATGGCCATGCAAAAGCCCCAGGGCTGCTGGACGGCCGGGGTCTCTGGGCCCTGGGCCGGGGCAGCAACGGCTCAGGAGCATTAGGGGACTCGGGAACTCTGAACAGAGCAGGCGGCCCCTGCAGGACAACAGGCGGAGCAGGCGGCGGCCCCTGCGGGACTCATTCATTATTCATTATTGCTTCAACGAACAAAACATAGTACCAGAAGTGGTTATGGTGAGGTGAATTGTGATAAGCGATTTGTGATAAGAATTGTGGATTCTTTAAAGCCACCGGAGAGTTAGGGTTAGGGTTAGGGTTAGGGTTAAATTAACATTAAATTAACGGTGAATGTCGAGAGCAATTGGCGCACTTTCAAGCAGCAGTTCCAACTGTACATCGCGGCCATGGGACTGGAAATGGAGCTGGATGCTAGGAAGGTAGCGTTACTGCTAACAATTGCAGGCCCACAAGCCATAGAAGTGTACAGTATGTTTGTGTATGAAAATCAAGAGATATGTATTCCGTTCTAGGATGCAGCAGCAGCGGGAGCCCTTTGATAGCTTTCTGACTGGCCTGAAGCTAAAAGCACAGACATGCAACTCTTCTACACTGAGGGACTCCATGATCTGGGACCAGATCATTTCTGGCGTGGAGGATAAACAGGTCAGAGAAAGGCTACTGAGGGAAACGGAGCTAACACTAGAAGGGGCCATCAAGATCTGCCATGCGAGTGAGCTGTCCCAAATGCATGTGAGGATGTTCAGCGAGATGGCGGTGGGCACAGCGAACGCGAGTGACGGTGCGGCTGTTGGTGCGATCTCAAGCCAGGGAAGAAGGCGTGCACAGACGTGGCCTGCACAGCGGACGGACGACGGGATGTTCAGCTGCAAGCGCTGCGGCTCGCAGCACAAGCCAAGACAGTGTCCAACCTTTGGTAAGCAAAGCTCTGATTGCCAGGGGAAGAACCACTTCGCTATGCAGTGCTTTTCAAAAAGAGAAGAGAGGAATACAGGAAGATCTGTAAACATAGTGCAAGACACTGATCTGAGTGAGGCATTTTTCGTTGGCATGGTGAACTTTGAAAATGAGCCAGAAAAAGAAATCAATGATATTAGGGAAGATAAATGGATAGCACCCCTGCAGATAAACGGGACTCTAGTCACAATGAAATTGGACACTGGTGCAAAAGCAAACCTGATCAGCATGTCTGACATCAAAGCAATGAAAGATAAGCCAAGAATACAGAGAAAAACACTTGCGCTGAAAGTCTACAATGGACAGAGAATCAACTGTTTAGGCACATGCAAGCTGAACGTAACAATGAAAGAAAAAGTGCACCACCTACTCTTCTCTGTCGTTGCTGAAGGACTTGATTCACTGCTGGGTGATAAAACCTGTGAAGATTTGGAGCTGGTGAAAAGAGTGTATCGCACAGCTCTGTTAACTCTATAGTATAGAACTTTGCAGATGTCTTCAGGGGTTTTTGTGTACTGCCATTCACGTAAAAAATCCAGCTGAAAGAAAACACACCGCCAGTTGTGCATGCTGCACGAAGAGTTCCAGCACCGCTGAGAGACCGTCTAAAGAAAGAACTGAACAGGATGACAATGCTGGGTGTGATAAAGAAGGTTGAGGAACCAACAGACTGGGTCAACTCCATGGTGTGCGCGAAGAAAAAGAATGGCGACCTGAGAATATGTATGGACCAGAAAGATCGGAACGAGAACATCAAGCGTGAACGCTACCAGATACCCAAGTATGAAGAAATCACCAGTGAGATGGCAGGTGCCCGATACTTCAAAATGCTTGACGCATCACAAGGCTTCTGGCAGCTGAAATTGGATGAAAGCAGCACCAAGTACTGCACCTTTAATACACCCTTTGGCAGATATTGCTTCCTCAGACTGCCTTTTGGAATCATCTCAGCATCTGAAATATTTCACAGAGCAATGGAACACCTCATCGAGGGGCTGGATGGAGTCCAAGCCTATGTCGATGACATCATCGTTTGGGGCTCCACAGTCCAAGAACACAATGAGAGACTGACCAAAGTGCTGGAGCGGATACAAAAGTATGGACTGAAGCTCAACAAGAGCAAATGCCAGTTTGAAGCTCAAGAAATAGTCTTCCTCGGAGACAAGCTCTCTGCACAAGGTGTCCAGCCCGACCAAGAAAAAATCAATGCCATACAGGACATGCCAAGGCCCACAGACAAGACAGGTGTGCTACGCATCATGGGGATGGTCAACCTCATAGGGAAATTAATTCCTAACCAATCTGCAAAAGCATCCTGCATTGGGGAGCTCCTGCACAGAGTGAGTTCAAATGGAGAGCTAAACATGAGCATGAGTGGCAAAAGCTCAAAAAGACACTGACAACTGCACCTGTGCTGACATTCTTTGACCCAACGAAGAAGATCAAAGTGTCGACAGATGCCTCAGAGGACAGAATTGGTGCAGTACCCCTACAGGCTGAAGGTGAGCATTGGAAACCAGTGGTCTATGCATCCAGGTCCATGACAGAGACTGAGTGTCAATATGCTCAAATAGAAAAGGAATGCCTAAGGTTAGTGTTTGGCCTAGAGAGGTTCCACAGCTACATATATGGCCTACCCTCCTTCACGGTAGAGACAGACCATCGTCCACTAGTTGCCACATCAATGAGATGTCGCCAAGGATTCAGCGCCTGGTGATGAAAATGCAGAGCTACGACTTTGAGCTGATCTACACACCAGGCAAGCACCTGATACTCGCCGACGTGCTCTCACAAGCACCCACAGGGAACAGTGTAAGTACAACTGAAGAGGATATTCAAAGCCATGTGAACATGGTGTCTGCTGCGCTTCCTGTATCCTACACAAAGTCCAGACAAATAGCTGAAAAAACTGCAAAAGACACAGAGCTGCAAAGTATCACTGAGAAAATGCAAAATGGATGGCCTGTAGGTTCCTGTTCTGCCACATCAGAGGTGAACTGAGTGTAGTTGATGGACTGTTGCTGAAGCAAAACAGAATCATCATTCCATAAGAATTCAGACAGGACATTCTACAAAGGATCCATGAAGGTCATCTCGGTGTCGAGAAATGTAAAAGAAGGGTGAGAGACACTGTCTTCTGGCCTGGAATCAACAAAGACATTGAGAGACTGGTAAGCAGATGTGAAACATCACAGTGCATGGAGACAGTGCTTCCAGTTAAACTCATCATCTTAGTGCAGCTCAAACTCACAGCACATGCTGACAGAGCTTCCAGTTAAACTCATCCTCTTAGTGCAGCTCTAACTCACAGCACATGCAGACAGAGCTTCCAGTTAAACTCATCTTCATACTGCAGATCTAACTCACAGCACATGCAGACAGCTTCCAGTTAAACTCATCCTCTTACTGCAGCTCTTGCAGCTCTAACTCACAGCACATGGAGACAGAGCTTCCTGTTAAACTCATTCTCTTACTGCAGCTCTAACTCACAGCACATGGAGACAGAGCTTCCAGTTAAACTCATCCTCTTATTGCAGCTCTAACTCACAGTACATGGAGACAGAGCTTCCAGTTAAACTCATACTCTTACTGCAGCTCTAACTCACAGCACATGGAGACAGAGCTTCCAGTTAAACTCATCCTCTTACTGCAGCTCTAACTCACAGCACATGGAGACAGAGTTAAACTCATCCTCTTATTGCAGCTCTAACTCACAGTACATGGAGACAGAGCTTCCAGTTAAACTCATCCTCTTACTGCAGCTCTAATTCACAGCATATTAAATATCTGATTCATGTATTTGTACCTCTTTCCCTCAGTGAGGGGTCCTCCTGTGGTCTCTGGCTTCCTTGAGAGTCTCATTTCAGATATAGCGCCCCCTATCCCAGGAGACTGGAACACATCAAACCAGAGTGGACCACAAATTGTTTCTGACCCAAATCAGCCAACCTGTAAAAACGACATAAGAACACAGTGAACACACATATACACACCCTCATACATACAGAGACATGCATACACAATATAGTGTTGTGTTGACAGGAAACAATCTGGAATTTAAATGGGCCATAAACATATAGGAACTGTCCTTTTCAATTAAAACCACAGTTTTTCAATGGTGTTCAGGTCTGGAGACTGCAGCCATGGCAAAATGCCATTTTTGTGGTTTATTAAGCATTTATTTGTGAATTGTAATGTGCTTGGGGTCACTGTCTTGGTGGAAGATCCAGTGTGACTTTCAGACTGCTGGCAGAGGCAACGAGGCTTTTGGCTAAAATGTCCTGGTGCATTTGTTCTGGCTCATGATGCAGTTGTCCTTAACAAGTGCCCCAGGACAGCCCCATAATATTAAAGATCCACCACCGTATTTAGCAGTCGGTATGAGACTCTTTTCTGTATATGCATCTTTCTTTAACACCCAAAGCTATGCCTGGCCAAATAGCTATAATGCCATCTCTCATGATCATAGTAGATTAGACAATGTCATTTAGAAAAGATTCTTGAATTTGTTGATTGCCCATGAAGCCAATTTCTTCCTGAAACAATTCCAAGACTTTTGGCATGGAGGTTGCATGTAATTATAGATTTTGGAGCATCTAATTGTGGCAATTATTTGTAGAATTAGAAACTTGGTGACCCCAAGATGCAGCCAAGTTCTGTAAGTCTCCAACTGTGACCACTGGATTTTTCTTTGGTCCCCACACTGTCTCCCTCTACTGGGCAGGTTTACCACTACTTCGGTGTTTTTAATCTTCTTAACTATTCTTCTTGTAGTAAGTTGTACATTTTGTTATTTTTGTGTGCAAATGCATGTGTAATAGGGAGAGAGAAGGGTGTATGTGTATGCATGTGTGTGTGTGTGTGTGTGTGCATGCATTAGTGTACGTGTGTGCGTGGGGCTGCTGAGTAGCTCAAATGGTAAAAGCCTCTTGTGACTCATGAGTGAGCAGCACAGTCTCAGAGTGAATCCGGCCCGTGTCAGTACTGACTGTGGCTGGCAGGCCCACTTCACATCACTCAGGGATATGGGAGAGACACAACCAGTAAGGATATAGCATTGTTCACTGCTCGACTAACTCCTGCAGGCTGTCCGGATGCCCATGGCTAGCTCCCTCCATCCAGAAGCCCATGGCTAACTCTCTCTGTCCGGAAGCTCATGGCTAACTCTCTCTGTCCAGAAGCCCATGGCTAGCTCTCTCTGTCCAGAAGCCCATGGCTAACTCTATCCATCTGGAAGCCCATGGCTAGCTCTCTCCGTCCAGATGCTCATGGCTAGCTCTCTCTGTCTGGAAGTCCGTGGTTAGCTCTCTCTGTCCGGTAGCCCGTGGTTAGCTCTATCTGTCCGGTAGCCCGTGGTTAGCTCTCTCTGCACATGTATGAATGGGTCTCCTCTGCCCCCGCTCTGCGCATGTGCGGCTTGGAGCTGCAGTGTGAAAAGAAGCACCTGGCTGGCAGGAAGATTGCCACAGACTGCCTTCACTCTTAAAACTGGTAGCAGGAGCTGTATATGAGCTTGCTTGTATATTGGCAAATAGGAAATTCCAAATTTGGGTGGAATTGAAGATACCAATTTTTTTGTGTGTGAGTGAATGTGTGTGTAAAGTGTGAAAGTGTATTTGTGTGTGTGTTTGGTGTTTGCATGTGTGCACATAAGTGCATGCACGTGTGTGCATGTTAGAGAAAGAGGGAGAAATTATTAACCCATAAGAAATTTAAATATTCTGGAAAGTTCCTTATACAGCTTTATCCTTTAACTCATGAAGTCCCTAGGTGACATATACTGAAATATATAGTAGTATTTCAAAACCTTGATAATGGTCACTACAGTGTAACAATGTGACAGTCTGCATTGTGAACCTCTAAAACTGCGTAACCCAGTGACAGAAATGCCCCCTGTTGTCCTGGCAAACCTCTTTCCTTTGCAACAGGAAGGGCCCTCAACTGTGCTCTCTAGCATGCACAACTCTCTTTACCAGATAGAGGCATCTATCAACAGAAAACGTTTTCAGTGTACAAAAATGCCAGGTTACTCATGCAGACACAGCACTGTCTATAAGCCATTCATTATAACTTGCTGTTAAAAGTATTGATATCAAAATGAGGCCAAATTACAACAAACAATATTGGCTATCTCAGCTCACACAAATTAAACAAGTTTTATTCCTAAGCAATGCTAACCAAGGTTACCTCAATTATTTAATATAACTTGGCCCTGTGTTTTTTCATCTTACAGATGGTCATTCAAACTTTGTGTCACATGAAACTGTCCAATAAGACAAAAAGCCTCATGGAAGAAGCCATTATGTAAATGGATGTTTTAAACAGCTGATGAAAACTTACACTCCAGAAAGTATACCAGCCGTAACTTTGCGGAATGGCATACCTGCCAACCCAATATTATTAGCTAGGTAGCGAGCGAACATCAGCTGATCATTTCCTGTTGGTACCGGTGCGGTTGCCCATAAGCGTTTAGGCTCCTATGTAGCTATACAGTTCATACTGATATCCGTGCCATTGCGTTTCATATAAAATTATAGCGAAACATTGGCGCTGTTAGCTTTGCTTTGCATGTTTAAAGTTTTTCGCCTGCCATTAGCCTATGAACAATCTCATAAAAAACACGTTTTCAACGTACAAAAATGCCAAGTTACTCACTGTGGTGTGGGGATGGCTGGTTTAAGCAGCCACACCTGCCCTGGGTCAAGCTAATTAGACCTGGCCAATTAGATAATTGGTTAAGAATTAGATAATTGGCCAGGCTAATTAGACCCAGGAACAGGAGTGGCTGCACCTGTGCGTAGTGAGGCAATCACTGCGCACAGGTTAAATCTGCCATCCCCACCCACACCAGGAAGCTCTCTGTCATGACAGGGTTTAACATCTGCTCATTTGGCTATACCATCTTGCCAAACCCTCGTGGAATAAATGTGGACTGTTTGAACATCTTCTCGTGTTTGCCACAGTGGCGCCCAACGTGGGGCTCCTCCGGCACAGCAAAGAGGCACAGGAGGGCCAGCCAGGAAGCACACTGGAGGAGGGGCGGCTGAGGTGTTCCCGACAGGGCTTCGGGCGGATCCTCCGGGCCAGAAATGGGGAGCGGAAGATGACCAGGGAGGGGAAGGAAGCAATCCTCAGCTGGGACGCTGAGGAGCTGCACCTGGCTGAGGAGGCAGGTCAGCGACGGGCGGTGCACGAGAGGTGGTTGCGCCGTTTTGCTTCCTTTCTCGTCCGTTTGGTTGTTTTTAGTTCTTTGTTTTGGCCTGGTTGGTTTGCCAGGAGCCCATGGGGGGATAAGCCTGCAGCCGCCCGCCAGCAGAGCCGACTGGCGGCCACCACAGCCACGAGGGTTCCTGGTCCCCAGCACCACAAGGCCAGTCCACCAGCCCACCAGCCCAGCCACCCCACCACAGCCCCTGGAACAGCCCAAGCCGGTGACGCCCCCACCAGCCAGCAGAGCAGCCCAGGACTTCCCGTGCTCCGGGAGGGAGGAGGAAGAAGGGCTGCCTTTGTCGTGCGAAGGAGGGTCACAGCATGTACTGGACTGTTCCGGGGCCACCCACCCTGACTTTTTTTTTTTTTTTAGCGTGTTTTTGGAGTGTTTTTGTTTGTTGTCTTTTGCTTTGTTGGGGGTGGGGGGGGGTGGGGGGGGGTAGGCTTCGGCCAGTGATTCTCCCTGGCCTCAGTTTGGCGTTGGGGGTATGTGGTGTGGGGATGGCTGGTTTAAGCAGCCACACCTGCCCTGGGTCAAGCTAATTAGACCTGGCCAATTGGATAATTGGTTAAGAATTAGATAATTGGCCAGGCTAATTAGACCCAGGAACAGGAGTGGCTGCACCTGTGCGTAGTGAGGTAATCACTGCGCACAGGTTAAATCTGCCATCTCCACCCACACCAGGAAGCTCTGTCATGACAGGGTTTAACATCTGCTCATTTGGCTATACCATCTTGCCAAACCCTCGTGGAATAAATGTGGACTGTTTGAACATCTTCTCCCTGTGTCTCTGTGCTGGAGGGCCCCAAGAAAAGCCACTTCGGTGGCCTGTGGCAGGCGTGTTTGCCACACTCACACATACAAGACATACACCGTCAATAACTCATTCATTCAGACTGCCAAAATCCAGGCCTGCAATTAAAAGTATTGATATCAAAATGACGCCAAGTTACGGTACTACAAACAATATAGGCTATCTTGCCTCACTGAAATTAAATAAGATGTATTCCAAAGCAATGCTACCCAATATTTCCTCAATTCTTTCAAGTCACTTGGCCCTGTGTGTATAAGCATGCAGTACATGGACAGGCCAAACATATGTGTGGATGGCTTTCTCACAGTCAAGATTGATTGAATAGGCGTCTATATGTCCAATTTGTATTGGTATGTATGTATTTCGCTGCCCAGCCTTTCTGTTGCGTGAATGATTGTATGTTTCTTGGTATAAATGTCAATCACTTGTACACTTACTGAAATTCAGTTCAGAAGCAAGTATAAACATATGTTTTCTGGAGAAATATGCTTCCTGTAGTTACTCATCAGCAGTTTTCCACATGAATTTCAATGTGTTCCATGAGGCAATTAGAAATATTTGACACTTTGATCTGACACAAAGTTTGCATGACATTGTAAAATGGTAAGATTACAAAATACAGGGCCAAGTGACTTGAAAGAATTGAGGAAATATTGGGTAGCATCTGCTGTTTTGCTAAGCTAGAACTGGAAAACTTGATAGTGGAGAATAGGAGCAGATGCATATGTCCCAGCAGGCTTTGCATATGAGAAAATAACAACAGTGTGAGAGAAATTAGGAGAAATTATGAAATTGCAGTTGAAACAATATGTTTTTTAGCAGAATGGGCATGTAGGTGAAGGTTGACATGATCACAGACTATAGTGCGATGTAAATGAAGTGACCATGAGCGAGCTTAGTTTCCTTATTGCACGGTATATATAACAATCTGTATTAAGCAGTAGATGTTGAAGTGGAGGGTTAAGTAACATGTGAGCATTGATGTGTGTTTCTCATGTTCAGTACTAGTAGTTATAATTATGAGTGAGTCATGATTTTGAATGTAATGTTTTAATGGGGAGTTGCAGAACGTACATACGTAGTAATTGTTTGTATGTGGCTAGATAGAGAACAGGGCAAGGTAACATGAATGTAGAAACGTGGCATTTGCTGATAAGAAGGTATTGTACGGTAGCCAAGTGAAGAAATATAGTTAGTAGAAATGGCACAGTGGTGAACTGGTGTAACTTTTTAATAAAAGGAATACATTTGCCATCATGAAATGCATATGGGTGGCTGTGAGTGAGTTTTGGTAAAGCAAATATAAGCATAAGAAAACGTTAGTGTAAAAGAGGAAATTATCTGCCTGAGGGTGAGGCGGGATTCAATCCTTCAACCGGAGGTTTACCAGTCTGTGACTTTGTTAGTGGAGCACCATGACATAGCTATGCAATGCGTGAAATATCATTAGCAAACCTGTCTGTGGTTTTAAAGAAGAACACAGGCCAGTAAGCACAGAGCAGCTCCCGTTGAATCCATATGGCTTTGCAATATTGTAGCCAGTTAATAACTGAACGTGCAGACGGTACGTCATAATGCAGTGTATACGTTCGGTGAACGGCAGGTAGATATGGTGCAAAAGCAATAATTGAGAAGTAGTAGACAATTATTAGTAAGGGTAAAAGCAGGTTAAAGAAACATGTTCCTAGTTGGGCTTGAACCTAAGACCCCATGTTCCCAAGACTGTAATCTTGCCCACTAGGCCACAGGCAGACTAGCTGTTTAAACTGGTAAAATGGGTATTTTGTGTGTGTATGAGTTTTTGATTGGGTCGTGTAGGTGAAGATTTGGCTGGTGTCGGTAAAATTTCCAATGGGGAGAGATGTTGTTAGTGGGATAGGCGGCAAGAAAAATAAGAATGAGAAGAAGAAGAAGAATAAGAAGCAGAAGAAGAAGAAGAAGACGGAGAAAACGCAAAATCCCCTTAGTTTGGGGCTTTATTGTGTGGACATGTGAAGTTGTTTATGAAATCTGTAGGTTGAAATGGGGTGAGAATGTACAAAATTTAATGTTTTTAAAGGCTGAGTGTCTGTGGCTGTTGTGGTTATTTCTGTGGGGAACCCTGAAAAGTGCCAAACTCTCGGTGCTGTATAGGTATGGGGCATGGCCCCGCCATGGCATACCTGCCATCCCAAGGGGCATGCCCCCGCCAAGGCCCAACTTGGCGGGATGGCATACCTGCCATCCCAATCTCCTTTACATGTAACACATATAGCCTACATAAATCTGCTTATTCATATATATATATATATATATATATATATAACTTTACTTTCCTTACCTTTGTACTTACTTATTTGAACGGGAAATTATTATATCCTATATATATTATTTTTCATATATTTAGATTAGATTTAAACTTAAGTAAGAACAGGAATACTATTTTATAATACTGTATTTATTTTATCTGCAATGAGTAGCACTATTGCCTTATAGCAAGAAGGAGGTCCTGGGTTTGAATCCCGGCCTGTGTCTTTCTGTGTGGAGTTTGCATGTTATCCCCGTGTCCGCATGGGTTTCCTCCCACTGTCCAAAGTCATGCAGGTGGGCTAATTGGAGACTCTAAATTGAGCATGGGTGTGAGTCTGTGAGCAAATGGTGTGTGTACCCTTCGATAGATTGGTGACCCGTCCAGGATGTATTCCTGCCTCTCGGCCAATGCATGTTGGGATAGGCTCCAGTACCCCCACGACCCTGGCCAGGAATACGTGCGTATAGATCATGGATGGATGGAATACTAATTGCTATGACACAATAAAAAGCCAAGAAATAAAATGATATTCTTTCTACGGTCTATGGTCAGATTCTGTGTGTAATTTGAATATGGCACCCAGACCAGTGTAACAGGGCTTGCATCCTGTGTTCTGTGGCAGTTGTTGATTGTCATTCATTGTACTGAGAACTTGAGCTGGAAAAACAATCCAGCACAAGTTTTGGTCACGATCCACCTGTGTTTGGATGTGATCACTACAATATATTTGTTCCAAATGCATCTAAATTATTTGCTTAAGAATAAGTTTATTCATAAATAATACACTGAGTGGAAAAGAAGGAAAACATGTCCCACAAAACCATGGACTGAATGGCTGATTTAATATGGACATTGTTTAATAAACACCGATACATCAAATCATTTAATGTGTTCATCCAGGGATGTTAGCGTCACTTTGACGTGTTCACTCACGTTACTTTTACAGTATTACTACCAAGTCAGAACTAAGGTATTTTCCTGAGCTGTCGGACCAACAATTAGCTTGCTGAATTTACGCTGGATTAACGTCTGATTTCACTGCAAAATCAATGTCTATTCAATACTGCTTGACTGTTTTTTTCTGTTACATTGCCCTTGACCAAGGCCTCAGAACTGGAGTTGGAGAAAGTCTCACCCGTTGGGATCAGGCAGTAATACAGGGGATTGGTCTTCTTGGCATCAAAGCAGCGTAAAACAAGTTCAGCTGGTTTGGAAAGTCCTCATAACTGATGACTCTGTCTGATCTAACCTTGTATGAAATGATCGCCTCCAAGCCTTGCCAAAGATAAAAAGAGTATTTCTCTTTCTCTTTTCTCTTTGAGTCACTAACTTGTCTTGACACTGGGAAGCTTTTATAGACTTCTGAGCTATGTCTAGATGTTTTACAGATAATTGCTAGAATTAAAATATGAAAACTGAATTGAGTGCCAACAGCTGCAGTTTATTGTAATAAAATGTTTACACAATGCACAATCGAGTTTCCAACTGATAAATCCATCAGCATTATAAACAATGATTTGTCAAAAGGGTGTTTAAAATACAGCCAAGTATAATGAAACAGAATGAGCACAAAAATATCATCAACAGACATGGTATCAGTAAGCTGTAACCAAAACAATATATATTTGGCCTGTAACTGTATGATTGTACATAATGTATCTATGCCCATTATTTGATTGATGTTACAATGGATAGAGTTACACTCGTAAAATCAGATCTCATTGATCAGATTCAATGAGAATGAATACAAGGAGAAGTCATTTATGATTCAGTGGCCCTTAAATCTTTGTGATATGGAGGTATGAGGACTATGCAGTGTAAAAGACACACATTTACAGTGCATAGTGTAAAAGATGCATACCCCCATATGGACCATACATTTACGCAAAACAGCTTTTCTGTTCTATTCCATCACAAAATATATATATGCGCACAAGCTGAAATGTGGAAAATATTTATTTTTCTCATCCAAGCAGACTAAAATAATCTATTAATGTGTAGGCTTGTTATTATTCCAAAGTGATTTTTTTTTTTTTTTTGAAAAAGCAAAGCAATGCTAGTACCCAATGTTTCCCAATGTTTTTCATCTTACCATCTGAACTCATTGTGGTCATTCAACCTTTTAGATGTCACATCAAAGTATGGAAGAACATATCATTTACACTACCGGTCAAAAGTTTTAGAACTCCCCCATTTTTCCAGTTTTATTGAAATTTAAGCAGTTCAATTCCAGTGAATGACCTGAAATGGTGCAAAGGTACGTGGTAAACTGCCAGAGGTTAAAAAAAAAAGTTTAGGTTACCAAAAATTCAAAAACAATGTAAATTTCAGAGTTATAAAAAAGGCCTTTTTCAGGGAACAATTAATCGGCTAACAACTTACAGCTTTTCTGCAGCAATGGAAGTAAATTAAACCTTGAAAGTTGATGCAAATAATTCCTACAGGTGTCCTAACTTTTGTTGATTACTCACAAACGAACAGACTGTATTACTACACCCTCTGAAGCATTATTTGGACAATATTGCACTGCAGGAAGTAGTATATTGCTATCATAATGGCGAGAAAAAGGCAATTAACAAAGGAAGACAGACAGACCGTTATAACCCTTAAAAGTGTAGGTCTTTCCTTTTGAGAAATTGCTAAGAAAGCCACGGTGTCAGTGAGTACAGTTTCCTACACCATCGAAAGGCACTTGGAAACTGGAGGAAACTCTGACAGGAAGAGGTCCGGCAGAACCAAAGCCACAACAAAATCAGCAGACAAGTTTCTGAGAGTCAACAGCTTGCGTGATAGGCGGCTCACAGGACAACAGCTTAACACAGTGGTCAAAGTAAGCAAGTCTCAGTTTCAACAAGAAGAGAAGACTTCAAACTGTAGGTTTGACAGGTTGAGTGGCAGTACAAAAGTCATTGCTAAAATGACTAAATAAGAAAAAGAGGCTTGCCTGGGCCATGAAGCACTGGCAGTGGACTACAGAAGACTGGTAGAAGGTCTTACGGACCGATGAATCAAAATTTGAAATCTTCGGTTCATCACGCAGGGTTTTTATACGCCGTCAAGTAGGTGAAAGGATGGTTCCCCAGTGTGTGACACCAACTGTCAAACATGCAGGAGGAAGCGTGATCTCTGGGGCTCTTTTGCTGGATCCAGATTTGGCGACTTCCACAGAATGACTGCCACCCTGAACCAAAAGGGCTACCACTGCATTTTGCAGCACTGTGCATTACCCTCTGGTCAATGCCTAGTTGGTCAAGGGTTCATCCTACAGCAAGATAATGACCCAGAACATACCTCCAGGCTATGTCATAACTATCTTAGAAGAAAAGAACAAGACGGTAGGCTTCAAATCATGAAATGACCAGCACAGTCTCTGCACTTAAACCCCATCGAGCTGGTTTGGGTTGAACTGGACAGAAGGGTGAAAGCAAAGCAACCTACAAGTGCAACACATTTGTGGGAACTTCTGCAACAATGTTGGGTAGATCTTTCCGAACAATATTTGATTTTCATTGTAGAACGAATGCCACAAGTGTACTCAGCTGTCAAAATAATTAAAATAAATAGTGTTAAACAGAACAATTCCACAATTTCTCTTTTTATCTCCATTGTTTATTTGTTCTATGCTTTGATTTCAGAGTACATTGAGACAACTGCATAAATTTCAATAAAACCTGGAAAAATTGAGGTGTTCTAAAACTTTTGACCGGTAGTGTAAATGAATGTTTTTAATGGCTAATGAACACCTACACACCAGACAGGATATGTAACAGTGCACTGTTATTCGCTTCATCAGTTCAACGTCCAGCTTGAACCTCTGGAGTTCAGTCTTTTTCAATAGCGTCATAAGGCCACCAGATGGCAGAATGCATCCACTTTGTGTTTACAGTATTCCAACACATACATTACATGGGCAAAAGTATGTGGACACCTGACATCCAACATCTCATCCAAAATTATGGGCATTAATATGGAATTGGAGCATGCTCAGTTGCTATAACAACCTCCACTCTTCTGGGAAGGCTTCATACTAGATGTTGGAGCATTGCTGCATGGATTTGCTTCCATTCAGCCAGAAGAGCATTACTGAGGTTGCTGATTGGGCGATTAGGCCTGCCTCGCAGATGGCTTTCCAACTGATCCCAAAGGTGTTGGATGGGGTTGAGCTCAGCGCTTTGTGCAGGCCAGTCAAGT
Organism: Anguilla rostrata; assembly: GCF_018555375.3. NCBI lineage: Eukaryota > Metazoa > Chordata > Actinopteri > Anguilliformes > Anguillidae > Anguilla > Anguilla rostrata. The sequence goes on from NC_057947.1 coordinate 1,886,253, forward strand.
TCTTCCACACTATTCTCGACAAAACCATTTCAATATGGACCTCACTGTGTGCCCGGGGGCACTGGCATGCTGAAATGGGAAAGGGCCTTCCCAAAAATGTTGGGGAAGAACAGAATCGTCTAGATTGTGATTGTATGCTGTAGCATTAAGATTTAGCTTCACTGGAAATGAGGGGCCTAGCCCAAACTATGAAAAACAGCCCCAGACCGAGGGGTGACCAGATACATTTGGTAATATAGCGTATGTGTGTGTGTGAGTGTGTGTATGCGTGGTTGTGTGAGAGAGAGTATGTGCATGGGTTTGAGAATGAGAGTGCATTTGTGTGTAAGTATGTGGGTATGTGTGTGTGCGTAGGTGTGTCTGTGTGTGTAATGGAGTGTATGTCTCTACTCTAGTGAGCAGAGGGTCACTGAGGAGTCACACACTCTAAATCCAGCACAGAGGGGTGTGTGTTGAGTGAAGCGTGTATGGAGTCTGTGCAGGAGGGTCAGTGTGTCAGAGTCAGAGACACTGTAGAAGGACAGAATGCCGGCTGGACGGTCCACACACACTCCTACCCTGTACACACACACTCCTGCTCTGCGGTAGGGGGAGGGGGGAGCAGGTATGTCTGTTTGGTTCTTATTGTGCCAGACAGAGTATCTGTGTTTCTCAGAGTAACTGTGATTAGTGCACAACAGACTCCAGGAGTGTTTATTCCATCCAAACCCACAGTCAGGACCCTTTCCTTTCCTGCTGATTCCTTTATATGTCAGGGCTATAGAAATGTCTCCCTCCTCTCTGAACTCAGCCTCCCAGTAACAGCGCTCACACACACTCTCTCTGCACACAACCTGGCGCACAATCTCAAATCTCTCTGGATGATCAGGATATGGCTCCTCTCTCCCCGGTTTGTGTGTCACCTTCCTGTTCCCCTCAGACAGAGACAGGTTTCTGTGCGCTGTGTTTGGATCCAGTGTGAGCTGACAGCCGTCTGCACACCGGAGACAATAATTAGGTTAATTATCATTATTAATATTCACCTGATTATGTGTGTGAGAGAGAAAGAGCTGTGATAGTACCTGTGTGTTTGTTTATATATGGAAAGTGTTTTGTGTTGATACAGACTCACATTTCCTGGGTCCTGGTTTGGTCCTGTTCTCACCTCCGTGGTCCACGTAAGAACAACAGAACTGATTTTTTAGTTTTAACCATCATTTATTTCCATTCAACACACCAATGTCATCACATGAATAAAAACAAAGACACAATAGAACTCAAAACCAAGATCATATGAAAAAAACACAAATCTGTCACAAAGGAAACTTAGTCCATTCCCTCACCCTACATGTGCAAAAATAGCTCCCCTCCCTCCACTGAACATAAAACACCCATATAACACACACACTCTGAAACACTCAAACTCTCCACTGTTTTGTAATAGCAAAACTGCACCATCACTGTGTCCCTGATCAAACCCCTAACTACAGCAACCACATCTTGCCTGTCCCCTTCACCAATCATATTTTTCCCACTTGTAGAAACTGCCATTTTCACCACAAAATAAAATTAATGAGCAGGCCCTTATCTGTGTTTTGCTTGTATGGGAAACTAAGGATAAAAATCTTACTTGCAAATGTTCCCCAGTAATCAAAATAAACTTCCCAAAAAAGAAAAGAGAGGTTGAAGTCTGGCACACCCCGAAAAACAACGATAAACAGTTTCTCTCTCCATACAAAATGGACAATGATGGGATCCTGACAGTTCATCACAGAAATAAAACTATTTACTGCAGTGATCCCATGCAGCACCCTCCACTGTAGATCCCCAACCCTCTTGGGTAACGCTGGTTTGTACAGTGCTCTCCATGCTGCCCCCTCAACCCCTTCTGTGTGTGTGTGTGTGTGTGTGTGTGTGGTGCAGTGTGGAAACTCTCTGTACTTACAGCAGTGTGAGTGTGTCCAGTTCAGCAGCAGACAGCGCTCCCACTCCTGAGTCTCCTGGGTGATTGTACCTCAGGTCCAGCTCTCTCGGGTGTGTGTGTGTGTGTGTGTGTGTGTGTGAGATGCAGTGTGGAAACTCTCTGTACTTACAGCAGTGTGAGTGTGTCCAGTTTAACAGCAGACAGTGCTTTCACTCCTGAGTCTCCTGGGTAATTGTATCTCAGGTCCAGCTCTCTCAGGTGTGAGGGGTTTGAACACAGAGCTGAAGCCAGAGAATCACAGCCTCTCTGTGTGACTCTACAGCCTGACAGCCTGCAGAGAGAAGGAAAAACACACCTTACACACATTAATATAAACTAACAGGGCTGTGTGTGTCAAAAACATAGCAGTGTGTTACACACCGTACACACATTAATATAAACTAACAGGGCTGTGTGTGTCAAACACATATCAGTGAGTTACACACCCTCTACCGCTCAATATAAAATAACATGGTTGTGGAATTAGTCATTATTAAAAGCACTTGAGTTTATACACCATCTACAGTTGAGTATAAGTAACAGGACTAACTAATTTCCGTCATTCACGTGTTTAGAGTCTTATTCTTCCAAGAGGAAGAACAGGAACATGCTGTTTCAGTTCTGTGGAGTGTCTGTTTTCACATTAGAAACATTAACATCAGTGTTGTATTTACTCACATTGGAGCCCTTTTTGATTGAAAGGGTGTGTATTTGTACTCACCCCAGTCTCTGCAGTTTACAGTGTGGGTCCTCCAGTCCAGCAGAGAGCGCTCTCACTCCTGAATCCTGCAGCTCGTTGTCTCTGAGCTCCAGATCTCTCAGCTCTGAGTGAGGAGAACGCAGGACTGAGGCCAGAACATCACAGCAGCCCTCTGTGAGGTTACACCACCCCAGCCTGTGTAGAGACCACACACACACACACGCACCGCACACACACATACACATGCACACATACACACAAATTCACTGCTGATTGTGAACACTGTGAACCTTGGCAGTTGATAAATACAGTATGTAATTTGTTATTTGGCTAAGCATTCCTGAGATGTACACAAGAACAGGGAAGACGGTGTATAATTTAGTTTGATAAGATATTCCCTGTGTGTACAAGCATATAGTGCATTAATGGGGTAAACAGATGTGTGAATAGGTTTGCAAGATTGTATATTTATGTAATAGGCCTCAATATGTGTAATTTTTTATCTGCATTTATGTGTTTACACCCCCCCCCCCACCTTCTGTAGTGTGAATGATTGTATGTTTCTGAGTATAAATGTGTGTTAATAAATCTGATTTTAACATGCTGCTAGGGAAATGTCGCCATGGGGATAATGAAGTATTCCATGTATGTGTGTATGTATGTATGTACAGTATTATTTTACAATCAGTATTTATTACAAGTAGCAAATATACAAGGGCTTGTATTTTGTAAAATGAACTTGAGAACAAAGTATAAACATCCTTTCTGGAGGAATATCCTTTCTTTAAGTATTGACCAGAAGTTTCATACATTCATTTAAATGCCTTGTATCTCAGGTTGTATGGCAGCCCTAAAACCTTAAGGTTTTATCCTGCTTTTCTTTTCTGTGATAGAAAAGTAGGAAAAAAAGGGATGAGACAAATATGGGCAAAGAATGCTGGTGGACAGAGGAGTAAACAGTCAAACAGCTAATTAACATTTTACTGAATAGAAACAAAATCACTACTTCTATTTAGTTAAGGTCACAAAGTACACATCACTACTCACCCCAGTCTCTGTAGTTTACAGTTTGAACTCATCAGTCCAGCACAGAGCAGCTCCACTCCTGAATCTCCCAGGTTATTGTAGCTGAGGTCCAGATCTCTCAGGGATGAGTTTGATGACTGGAGAGCTGAGGCCACAATATTACAGGACTTCTCTGTGAGGCCACAGCTGTTCAGTCTGCAAAGAAGAGTTAATATAGTATAAGAACATTAGATACACATGAAGCATGGAGTCTTTTAATTGTAACACCGATAGTGTTCAGCTATGAAGACTGAAATTGAGGATTTTAAGGCTGATGATGCTCTGAGGAAGATGCTACACTCTCCAACTGTGGGACTGTGGACCTGTGAATTAGACGTTCTGCTGGACTGAACTCTGACAGTTGTACAGATGTCATTTAGTTTGCAGTGCTGTGGAACGTTTTTTACAGCTTCCACCAAACGTCTTAAAGGTCAATGAGAAAATATCTTCCTGCCTGGCTGACATCTCAACTTAGCCAAACAGGCATCATCTGAAGCTCAGCCTTTACATGACTGAGCTGCTGTTCATCCCCTGCAAGATCTCCCTACTAAGCAAGCTCTTAATCACTGTTGATGGCACCACAGTGACTGCCTCTCACTCTGAAAAGAGTAATCCTGGATGACCAGGTGGACCTCAAGGAGCACACCAAGGCAACATCACGGTCCTGCAGATTCCTCCTGTACAACATCAGGAGGATTCCACAATACCTGACCATGCACTCCACCCAGCTACTTGTCCAGGCTATGGTGACTAAATTAAAAGAAAAACAAAAAATATTGACCGTAAAGGTGTAGGCTGAAGCTTTAGCTTATTATACCTACCCTTTTTACATAACATATTCTAATAGGCAACCCTTTCACTACTAAATGCTTAACCTCGTCAAGCTTAGTAAAAGGAGACTCGGGTGATTTGATTGAGGCTTTTAAATTCATAAAGGGGATCAACAAAGTGAACTACAAGACATTCTTCAGCTTGAGTTCTGTTAGTAGAACAAGGGGACATATATGGAAATTAACATAAGGTAGATTCCATACAGACATTAGGATAAATTTTTCACACAGAGAGTAGTCAATGTGTGGAATAGCCTGCCAGGTCACATAGTAGAGGCAGAAACTCTGGGGGATTTTCAAGACTAGGCTTGATACAGTGTTTGATACTATCTAGTCTGTGGGTAATCAGAGCACTAATTTAGTTAGGAAAATGGCGAGCATTGTTGGGCTGAATGGCCTGTACTCATTATATTATGTTATAACAGTACAGCCCCTGCCTACTTACAGGACATGATTCAATCCTACACGCCAGCTCGACCACACCACTCTGCTGAAGCAGTGCGACTTGCACCCCCTGCCATCCGAGGGAATGGTTCTCGCTCATCCCTACCACGGAGCTTCTGCACCCTAACACCCCAGTGATGGAACAAACTCCCTGTTCCTCTACGAACCACTCAGTCACTGCTCATCTTCTGCCGTGGTCTGAAGACGCATCTCTTCAGACTATTCCTGGACTAACTATCGCCACTCTGCCCTGCACTCATTCTGGGATCACTCTTGTCACTTATATACTTCCACATTGCTCCTGTAGCACTTTCATATTACATGTACCTCCATCCAGCACTTATATTGTACCTGTATCATTATCTTGATGTTGAAGCTTGTTGTTATGCCTCCTAGTTTGACTTAACATTACTCTCTGACCTAACCAATAGTATACTTACTGTGTGAACTGAAATTAATGTATTCATGGCTATGAATAACTGTTACATAATGAGTATTGTACCTTATTGGACCTGTTCTGGGCTCTGGGAAGCTTCAGAATCCCTGTGTAGGTCAGGCTTTAGCCTGAGATGAGCCACAGAATTAACTCAAGAACAGGTACTAGGGGGCAGAGGTCACTTTAACAGTTCCCTGAGTAGACCTCACTCTGGCACTCATTATATCCTACAATTCCTCTACTTTCCTATTTTCACTCTACAGGCACTATGCTGGAGAGTCAGCCTGCACCAGAATAAAACAAAGGCCAGGGTTGTACTACTGGCCTTTAAACATGGTGCATTTATTGCCTGCCATAGTTTCCCAACTTAATAACACAAACATTTCATTCATAACCAAACTTATCGCCCTCAAACCAAATACAGCGTTATTTTAATTGTAACAGTAAGAAAGTGTTTCTCCCTCATCATCTTGTAATCATTAACTGGGATAGCAGGTTATGGTTTGGCGGGGCGGCATGCCCAATACCTATGCAGAACTGAGAGCTTGGCACTATTCATTTCCTACAGAAATAACCATAATGACCACAGACACTCAGCCCTTAAGAAAATTAACTTTTTGACCTTCTGACCTCATGTAAACAGAATTCACAAATAACTTCACACGTCCACACAATAAAGCCCCAAACGTGGGTTATTTTTCGTTTTCTCTTCTTTTTCCTGCCAGTTACATCATCACAAATGCTCCACATTCTCTTCAGACAGTGACATGGAAAAAAACAAAAAAAAACAGGGCATTATATAATTTAGGAAACACTGGGTAGCATTGCTTTGGAAAATAGCTTGTTTAATTTGTGAGAGCTAAGATAGCCACTATTGTTTCTTGTAACTCATCCTCATTTTAATATTAAATATTGGCCTCATTTAATGGCAGGCCAAGATTTTTTGCAAGTTTTAATTTATTACTTACAGACAGTGCTTTGTATGCGTGAGTAACTCGCCATTGTTGTACGTTGAAAATGTGTTTTTGTGAGATATCATTTCTTTTTGATCAGTCTTGGATCTCTGGTTGTGCTCATTTTGCTGCTTATTTTGCTTTGTTTTACTGCAAGAGAGACAAGCTGTGGTTTTGTATTGTCATTCATCCATTTCTTTCATGATTATCTTTTATTTAATTTCCAGAACTGTCTATTTTTGTGTTTCTATATGTAGTTGAGCCAGTGTCATTTAATGAGATGCTTAATTAGGCTCTATTTTGTCAGTCATGGTTTTCTTAGTCAGTGGTTCCTGTGAACAGTTCCACAGCGAGAATATTCCCACTATGATAGAAAACAAGCTTGCTTACTGTGTTTAACTATATGAGATGTATTTTTACGTGTTTATAACAAAACTATGTATGTAACTAAATGTGCAAAATGGAAAGGTATCGGGAGGGAACGACCGGGGAGGAACGACGGAGAGGAAAAAACAATATGGGTGAGCTGAGGGAGTCATTTAGATAATGTTCTTGGCTTACCGCAAAGTTTCAACTGCAGCGATTTTGGTACAAGAGAAAAACAGGAAGCTTGCCACAGGTGTCTGAGAAGGTCACGAATATGCAAACGTAACTTGAGGGATATACTTAGTAAAGTAAAATTCATAGTTAAACGTACATTTGCTACAAGCATATAATCAGGTGGTATAAGGTTACTAGATGTATGACCAAAATGTCATGTCCTAATCAATAGTGTGTGTGTTTCTTTTGAAAACTGCATATACTGTGTATAATAAGGGAAAATAAAAAACAGGCATTTCGTCAAGGTTTCTGGGGTGAAGCAAAAAGGTTCTCAGGAAAACAGAAGGTGGGCGCGGGCGGGAGAGTGAGCAAGTGGCACGCCATGCGCATCACCTTGTATGATTAGAACAAGGCCGCCTAAAGGCTTTACAGGAAGATATGAGGCAGAAGTTGTAAGCAGAAGTTTGAGACTCTCTTCTCGAACTCTGTGAGTGCTTGAACAGTTTGTCCTATTTGGCCAAATAAAAGTTGTATTGCCGAATTACTCTGTGACCTGACTGAGTTATTTGCTTCCGTTGAAGGTAAAATCTATGACACCAGACTGGCCAGGAGCAGGAGGCAGCTGGCAGAGGCAGCCTCCAGTCGACCTCTCCATCCTGCTGCTGCTGCTACTGTTTCAGCAAGGCAGGCATCGCACTTGTGCACCAGAGGACAGGTAAGAAGACAGTGCATTTAGTTTAAATTTACTACAACTTTTTTTTTTGGCAGTAAATTTTTGTTTAATACCACTATCTAAAATAAACAAAAACACTCATTACTTCAACTAAATTTAATTCACTTCAGACATGCACTTAATAAGATGGCTGTATACTCACTAGTGAAACGACTCCACAGCCAACCAGTCCCTGCTCTCTCGTGCACTCTGTGCTCTGTAATCTCCGTAGCGATCGTCACATGCGTCTCTGCTTCTCTCTGTATGAAACTCCTGTAATGTCTCCTCTGTGAGGGTCTATGTCACATCCATGGCATATGGCTATGTAGTGTAGAACACAGCACACCACAAAGAATGTACTGACTTTCTGAGGGCTGTACAGTAATGTACCACCTAATACATCCAAAATTCTAACCTGCATTTTTTGTCATATTCCTCATGTTTCTCATGTTTTCCGTTAGCCTCACGTATCTTGTCTTTTTCGTACGATCTTTGTTCTTTGTTGCAGCGTAGGCAGACTCTCGCCGCAGCTCTCAAATCAAGGCTGATCTGACTCACCTGCGCTCTTCGCATTCCTCACGCTGCCTCGCCAGCATTCAGTCTCGGCTCATCCACAGATCTTCGCCAGATCGTTGCTTCAGCTCATCTGATGCATTACGCCAAGTTTCCCTATTTTTGCTGTTTAAACTTGCGTTTTCTCGTTTCTACAGATCCGTGCATTCGCCTGCTTCCCCTACTCAGTCCTGTTCCTGTCATGTTGCATGTCTGCCACCTGTCCTGTTCGTAGTCCAGTCTTCGTGGTTGTTCCGGGTCTTGTCTTCGTCCTGTCTGTCACTTGTCCTCACCGGCCTCCCAGTCCAGCCCAGTCCGGTCCAGCCCGATCCAGTCCAGTCCAGTCCCGTCCTCGTCCTGCCAGTCCGGTGACAGCTCCCCATCTTGCCCAGCTCAGTTGCGGACCCAGTTACTTCCCTGCGCCTCGGCCCCGCCTCCCCGGCTCCTGCTTCGCCCTCGCCAATCCTTGTCATAATTGGACAACCCGCTAATAAATCTATTTGATTCATCTGATTTCTGTGTTCGAGTTCTGCACTTGGGTCCTTCAGAGTCGCGTTCATAACATTTTTAACATTACAAAAATTCACTCAATCATTGACCTAGCCCAGAACTAACAAACTGGTTGAAAAATATTCAGTTTGCGAGAGACGAGACCAGCACTTTCACTTGCGCCCAAGTATGTATTGCATACGTGTGTGAGTGAATGGTGTGTGTGCCCTGCGATAGACTGGCGGCCTGTCCAGGGCGTATTCCTGCCTCTCACGCAATGCATGCTGGGATAGGCTCCAGCACCCACTGTGACCCTGTCCAGGATAAGCGAGTACAGATAATGGATGGATTAAACCTATTTGAGTATGTATGTTTTGACAACGGTTGATCTATCAGATTACTCTGCCTATCAGTGAATGAATTCCTTATGTTTTCTCAAAATGGCTATTTTTGCAAATAATTAGTAACTTTACTAAATTAGTAAATAAACATGAAAAGGTTTTGCATTTAATACTGCTTATGTTCTGGGTTAAAAACATCAAATGAGGGCACTAGTTAAAACATCTTGATTAATTTATTTTTTTATTTTTTTTAAAACCAAATTTTCACTGGCCCAGCAATTTTATTGCGCTTTATTCTCACTATATATAGAAAGTGGGAAAATATGCGGTCAAGCGTCTACATAATACTCACATGGCCTTCCTACAGCTCCTGACTACTGGTAGCAGTCTCTGATGACCTGCTGCTGATGTGTTGTAGGTTTTCAAGTCAAATTCATCCAGGACCTCCTCTGACATCAGTAACACAAAGGCCAGAGCTGAACATTCGTCTGGTTCCAGCTCTTTATCTGAAAGTGTTTCTGATCTCAGGGAATTCTGGATTTCCTCCACTAGAGTGTTGTCATTCAATTCATTGAGACAATGGAACAGATTGATGGTCCTCTCTGCTGAGGACTCCTCTCTGATCTTCATCTTAATGTACCGGACAGTTTTCCCAATGTTCTCTGATCTGCTTTTTGTCTGTGTCCGTAGTCTTTGAAATAAATTGACAATGGAGTTTGTTTTTTTCCCCAAGTGAGTCTGAATAGAGTTGAGAGAGAGGCCAAGAAGGAATCGGAGGAAAAGGTCCAGGTGTCCATTCTTACTCTCTAAGGCCTGATCCACTGCACTCCTGTGTAACTCAGACAGCTGCATTCTGTCACTACAAGGTTTTGATTCTTCTGCTCTGAGTACATTTCTGTTTTCGCTTACACATGAATGAAACACAAACAAGGCAGCCAGATACTCCTGAATGCTCAGATGCACAAAGCAGCAGACCTTCTCCTCACCCAACCCACATTCCTCTTTAAAGATCTCTGTGCACACGCCAGAGTACTCTGAATCTTCACTGACATCAATGCCACTCTCTCTCAGGTCCTCTTCATAGAATATCAGATTGCCCTTTTCCAGCTGTCGAAAAGCCAGCTGCCCCAGTTTCAGGATGACCTCTGTATCTGATGCTGACATCTTCTTTGAGTCTGTCTCATCAATGTCATGATACTTCTGATTCTTCACATTAGTCTGAATGAGCAGGAAGAGTGTGTACATTTCAGTCAGTGTTTTGGGAAGATCTTCATTCCCTACTTTACCCAACATTGTCTCCAGAACAGTAGCAGAAATCCAGCAGAAGACCGGTATGTGACACATGATGTAGAGACTCCTGAATGACTTTGTGTGTGATATAATCCTGCTGGCCTGGTTCTGATCTCTGATTCTCTTCCTGAAGTACTCCTCCTTCTGTGGATCACTGAACCCTCGTACCTCTGTCACTTGGTGGACGCACTCAGAAGGGATCTGATTGGCTGCTGCTGGTCGGGAAGTGATCCAGAGGAGAGCAGAGGGCAGCAGATTTCCCTTAATGAGGTTGGTTAGCAGCACATCCACTGATGATGACTCTGATATATCACAGCAGATGTCATTACCTTGGAAATCTAGAGGAAGTCTACATTCATCTAGTCCATCAAAGATAAACACAACTTTGACTTCATCACTTTCAACACTTTTGATCTCTTTCAGTTGTGGAAAGTAGTGTTGCAGAAGTTGCATCAGACTGAATGCTCTTTTCTTCTTCAAATTCAGATCTCGGAAAGGAAGAGTGAAGATGAAATCAACATCCTGATTGGCTTTTTCTTCTGCCCAGTCCAGAATGAACTTCTGCACAGAGACGGTTTTCCCAATGCCAGCAATGCCCTTTGTAAGAACAGTTCTGGGTTTCTCTTGGCCAGGTAAAGGCTTAAAGATGTCATTGCAGAGGATTGCAGTCTCCTGTGTGGTTTGTCTCTTGGATGCTCGCTCAATCTGTCTGACCTCATGTTCATTATTGACCCCCCCACCTCCCCCCTCTGTGATGTAGAGCTCTGTATAAATCTCATTAAGAAGGGTTGGGTGGCCCTGTTTTGCTAAACATTCAAATATGCATTAAAATTTCCTCTTCAGATGAGTTTTCAGTGCCTGCTGGGCTCGTTTTATGGATTCATCTGAAGGGAGGAAATATGATAAATAATTATCTTTGAAAAAAACATTTCCCATTCAATAACAGATTTTAAGAAGAAAAGGTAAAAGAATGCATTCAGTTTTCACAGTATTTCACACATCATTGTTACACGCCATAACAGTATGTTACTCACCTCACACACATATACAAATCTCTCACAGTGTGTTATGCACCTCACACACAGTATTACATAACTCAATTAGAATCCATCATAAATAAACATAAACCAAATTATTAAGAAAGTACATACTGTTGCATTTGTACAATAAAGATGAAGGAAAGAACATTAAAACACTGAAAATGCGTTCAATTGTCCTACACTTCATTTCTCAGGTTTACATTGTGGACGTATCTTTGTAGTGAACAGTCTTCAAAGGTCACATGATAATTTTAAAATCTAATATTTTTATCCTGAGTACTGTTGATATGTGCTGCTTGCAGTAAGACCGGGGGAGACCACAGATGCACAGTCAAGTACAGGAGCCACAACAGCTACAGCGACAACAACAACGACAACAATGACTACAACAACAACAGCGACGACTGCAGTGACAGTGACAGTGCTGTGGCTCCTGTACTTGACCGTGTGCATCGCCCCTCACTGCAGGCAGCACAGATAAAGTTTAGCACTACTCACGTAACCGCCCACAGCTGTGACTGCCAGCCGGCTAAACCAATCATCAATCTCACTGTCACAACGAAACATCACAACCAATGTGCACACAAAGGCATTTAAATTAAACTACAGCATCAAGCAGTGATTTTGGGGGTAAGCACATGTACATGGGTTTAAATGTGAGCCCGCTCACAACTATTATGAAAGTGTGGATGCTATAACTAATTTCAGTATTTGAATGGACACACAGCAGCAATGAGAGAAAACTCTTACTGTGCTGCTCATCTCTCTCCAGTGAGTCGAGGAGATAATTGTGCTTCATGTTCCTCAGGATGTGGAGTGTGATCTTCAGAGACCCCTCACTGCCACAGGTCTGCAGCAACTTCTCAACTGTGTACACGGCTTCAGGGTCTTCCTGCTCTCCCTCAGTGCATTCTGTGTAATCATCAATTCGATGACTCTTGAACAATTCCTTCATCTTCATGAACTTATCCAGCTCAGAAGGATCTTCAGACAGACTCTGAAAGCATTCTGGGCAATCCTGACCCAGATGGCTCTGAAACAGTTTCAACTTGTTATCCTTCTTCAGCTTCGTCAGAGTGCGCAAGAGAGACTGAAATAAACACATGAAGAGTTGTGTTGGCAAGTATGTCAATGAGTCATAATTCACCATTAATCATATTATCAAATAATAATTATATAAATGTTGCAAGAATTCCGGCCAGACCCACCCAACACACACGATGACAGGCTCCAGCCCCCACACAACCCTGACCAGACGGATGGGTGGAAGGAGTTTTTTTTCCCCCAACAAACACCTTTAATATTTAGGTTGGCACTTTGTAAAAATTCTCAGTTACATGGATTTGGTCATTTTGTTTTTGTATTTGAATGTATAAAAAATACAGTTCATAAAACAAAAATATTTTGTTGGCTGAACATATCAATATTAATATAAGTCAATACTGTCAAATCAAACTTAATAGAACTTATTTATTGTTGCTCATTTATTTAGTATTGTATATGTTGCCAACATAAAATAATTGTTATCGGATGATAGAATTTGTAATCCACAGCACCTTGAAGGTACACCAAACTGAAAAGTGCTACGGTTAAAAGTTACTTTAAAAGTTTTAGTTGGGAGAACCAGACTTTTTTTTTTTTACAGTGTGTGCAGTGTTACACTTGCTGAAATGAATGCTCAAATAAATTCCCCATATTTCCTGAAATACTCTCCAAATTGGAATGTTGTGTATATCTTTTTTCCCTGCCATATTCCACCTCCAGATGCTAATTTCATTCAGGGTAGTACCCACTGGACACCCACAAAACAAATATTCTTTATTTACCTATTCCGTCTTAGTCAAAAAAGCTTACAGTTTACAAACAAATTATAAAATTCAATAATCATCAACCTGGGGTGTCAATTTCAGCCCTCCTTTGGGGAAGGGAACTCTGTTGTTATTTCTTTTGTTATCTGTAGTGGTTTTACCGATCGAGACAGGGTTTATTGCATCAAAATATGAAGAGTCTACGCTTTACAACGGTGTAAGTGTTACAGAAGTACACCTTGAATCAGTGACCAATGCAAGCAATAAAACAGAAAGCTATTTTTAGATGCCTGCGTCTAATTGGGGGTCTAAGAAATTTAATGTAGCATGTTAGCATCAGCACTAAAGCTTCTCTTGCATAGCCAGGAGCTTCACTTATTGTTTCCACTCAGGATTCTCTTCTTTCCAAACATTTCCAACTTAAATCCAGTGCAAGTTCTATACTACTTGGTGATTTCACACTCTGCACAAAGTGGCGGTAACCCAAACACAAGTTCCTTTGCTGGTTTCAGACTAATGCAGTCCACCGCCCACACTGTTAAAATAGCAAATGAATTTGCGCCCATCTGAGCGAGTTCGTCTTAAGATCAGGTGTGGTCAGGCACATTTGTTGGCGCATTGCTATTTTGATGCAACTGAAAGCGTTTGCACTAAGGCTAAAAAAAACCTAACCATAAGTCATGGTGTAGCTGTTTCACTGCTATTTTAAGGGTTCAATATTTAGATAGTCAAGTACACCAACACAGGCGGGTGGACAACAGCGTATATCAAAAATACACAATAAAAAATCATCATCATAATATCAAAATGGATTAATATTGATCTGAATAAAACAATCGCAGTAATGACAAATACATTTGGCCATAACATATGTGTTTATGTAAGGGAGCCCACTCCACCGATGTCCAGGTGATTTGCAATGCTATGTGTGAGGTTACACATACACCTGGATCAAGACATGACTCCTTTGTTATTGGCCAACTCTGTCACTCCTGCAGTCTTCAAAGGGGATTCCTCTTCAAATGAGGACACATTTTAGGACTTTAGAAGGCGTGAAGCTGAACTGCATGTGCTGATGCCAATTAATGAGCCAAGATACCCCAGCAGCACGGGCGAGGAGGAATCAGCTGGCAGAAGAGCTGCTTCATCTACAGCCCTGGTAAGCAAATGGAATGATTTATTTGATCGAAAAACATCCAAAGATTTGTCCAGCGATTTAGGATAATTTAAATCACCTTAATGCATTTTTACAAATT